>NW_026042334.1:1692242-1900960 GCF_023856365.1 Brienomyrus brachyistius | reverse complement strand
CACCTTCCTCTCCTCTGCTGTGCTCAGCTATCGGTTTTTTTTTTCTCCCCCCCCATCACCCTCAGCTCTGCACATTCGATGCAATCAAATTCATTCCCTGGGAAGACCGGGTCTCCAATCAAAGTCCAGCTGCAAAAAATGTTTTATTTCCAAACGTCGAAGGTCAAGAGCTACAAAAATTGCCTCAATTTATTTTTAATCTCTGCAGACTGGAATATTGACAGGGTGTTAAAATAGCCATTTAAACATGAATCGTTCCTGTGACCCCGTACTGGATGGATGGATGGACTTGGTAAACACTTGTGTAGCTGTCTGTGCAGTAGCTCTAGTTTTGCATGTATACTGTTACGAAGGGAGTCTGGTTCTGGATTACATGGGGGGGGGGGATACTCTTCAAAATAAAAGGTCACTAACTTTCAATGAGTTCCAGTTGTTTATTGATGACCCCAACACAGAGATCCTTTTGTGAGTGTAATGTCCCATTTGCCTTCCTCATAGATACAGGTTATTCTGATTTACCCTGGAACAAAAGGCTTACAAATGGCTCTCATAATCTATGACAGCCATGCAGTTAGTCTGGCTTTATATTTAGGCTTACTTGAGTTATTTCCCAGAAACTCCTAGCGTTTCCAGAAGCTCATTTTTATTTTGACCTGTAATGAATACATCCTGTATAAAACTTGCTGCCGAATGGGCTATCGCGGCCCAAAGTGGGGAGGGGGAACGAAAGTTAATTGCAGGTTATCAAGTGGGGGCTGTAAGCGGCGCGAAAAGGACATTTCTGGAAATCGGCCACCAACCAGACTTTGGCGTTCAAGGGAAATCTGTCAGCCTGATCAGCCGCAGGTGTGGGGGGCCTGACGATATCCATTCTCTGGCTATTTTCTCACCGCGGAATCCCAGACATCAGTTAAGGCAGCGCGGGAGGAGATTAAAACGATTGCTCGTCTCCCAAAGCAAGATAACTGTCAAGGTCACTTGTATATTATAAATAATGCATGGCCTCACCCCTCCTCTTTTTCCCTCCCCATAGATGTGAAAGGTGAGAGTGGAGCAGCTGGTGCCTCAATTCCCCCCCCCAACACATTAGCATATATTAAAACGATAGAATCCATTTCTTCGATAAGGATAAAAATTAAAGTAATAAGATTGTTCTCCCATTCCGTCTTCGCCTGTTACGTTATTTTAATGGGTTTTTAAAATGAGGCCTAGAGCATGTAATCCCCTCTGTTATTGCGAAGAAGGCAAAGCGTTCTTGGAATACGTATGAACGGCTTCTGAAACGGTTTCTTAATTTGCCGCTTTGCTCTGCACTGATAGAGATGGGCGTGGCGTCCCCATGCGGGGAGCAGCGCTGTGAGATGTGGCCATGAGGGCGACCTGACCGTCCGCTGGCCTTTCTGTTCTGCGACGAAGCGGCCATGTGCATCTTGGAAAGCACAGTCCCTCACATGGACTTGCGTTAGTCGTTTCTTCTTCGGACAGGATTCATTGGTGGTTTGTCAAAAAACCGCTTCTTTTTCGCCTAATGATGTTTGTGTGTCTCTATTTCGGTGTGTGTGGGTTATGTATATTTTACATCCTCACAATGTGATAAAAGTCTCTGGCTGCAATAAAAAAAAACTGGAAATGTATTGTACTTTGTCTGGTTGCTTATGGTTAAGGTTGGGGCCGGGTGGGAGTTACGGTCGTCATTGCCTGGATTAGGGTTTTGTCCATAGAAATGGATGGATGATTCCCATAAAGATAGCAATACAAGTGTGTGTGTGTGTGTGTGTGTTACTTATTATAACATGTATGGCTCCCCTCAAACCTGTGAGTGTTCTAAAGAACGTGTTTACAGAAATGTGTCTCAGATTTTTGTTTTGACGGGTTTATTCATGTTTAACTGAGGCGCATTTCTGCTCCTGGTGTTTGGTGAATTCTCCAGATCATTACCATAGCAAAACTCTGGTTAGAGGATATACATGCTACATCAGACTCTCGTTTTATCCAGCGGCCTGTAACACAAAGCAGGATTTTTGGGTTAGCAAGATACCGTCAGATTTACGGTAGTTTGAGCTAAATGTAATTCAACAAAAAGCACATTTTAAACTGGGTTACCTTAAATCTGAGAAGTTATCTAGCTAACAAATCCCATTCCGTGATAGAGGCTCCAGTCGCCTGTACTACGAGGCAGGGATACTGGCTTATCTGGGTAACTTGCCGGATTTAAGGTAGTCTGGGCAAAATATAAGTGAACAAATTATGAAGTCCATTTAAACTGTGGTACCTTAAGTCCAACAAGTTACCCTGATAAGTCAGTAACCCCACTTCGTAGTACAGGCCCCAGGACAGAGCGATTTAACTTCAGTTTATCCCTAAACAATGTGGGACCGTCTGTTCTGTTTTTGTTACACATCTCTGGTGTTCAGCATGTTTTTGCAGTGGCCAAATCCAGTGTTCCCAGCGTTTAGTACCAACAGATAAACTAGAAGAATAATACAGAAAGAAATGCTTTCCCCCCCCCCATTGTAATCATTGTTTTTGTTTTGCCTTTAGCTAAAATTTCGACAAATGTGCCTGATCTGTCCTTGGAGGTGAGTTGTTCACCTAGGGTAAATGTACTTTTGCCATAGAAAAGTTAAAATATCACCGTAAGCAAATTTGACTAAGCCATTCTTAAAACAGGCTGAGTTCTGTCATGCATAATTATAATTAATTGAATTTATTTTTCTAATTAAATTATATTTAATGATCGATGAATCATGCTACTTGATTACTCCAGCACTGGGGCTGTTACTGGTAATTGATTAATCATTAATCAGTTTTAATTAATGCACGAAATTTAAAAATGTAATGTAGCTATCCTGGGGGACAAACCAAAAATGGTAGTGCTGTATGTATTTATTTTTTTATTTTAAATACAAAAAATTAGCATTCAAACTAGGCTTTGGGGGCGAGGACTTGGAAACGCTAATCTGAAATTGGCTGCTCTGAATTGCCTGTGTGAATTGTGGACCCCACCCCACCCTTCCTCCCGGCGCAAAGCTGAATCTTTGACTGACCATTGGTCGCACCCTGATAAGAGAACAGGCAACACAGCGCCTGTCAGGCTTTGACAGGGGATATAGCAGAAGAAAATAAGAAAATGCAACTGGATGCTCGACTCTCGAGCTGTTGCCGCCGGTTTGGGCGTGACGAGTGATTGGCCCGGCTCAGACTAGGCCATCTCAGAAACCATCCATGGGTATGAAGCGTTGCTCGTCGTGCCGTCAGGCCCTGGAGTATCGGCCTGGAGGTTTTTGCCCAGCTCTGCGGCTGATGTTTCTGCCTCTTGTTTCATAGCTGCTCTGAGTGGCCTTGAAGGCCTGGCCTTTGATGCAGGGATGTGGCAGAACAGAAGCCTTAAAGCCTGCAGTCAGGGAGCCAATCAGGATGCTCTGTGTGGAGCAGGCAGGTACTCCAACCAATGGTGTAAGTGAGAGCTAGATATTGAAGGTGGAAGCAACTTAATTTAAATACAAAGGTCTGTTCATTGGGGTTTGAATGAATCCAAATTAATCATTGGGGGGTACATGTCCTCCCCCCAATTCCATGCCAACAGCTCCAGTTTCCTCTTTGCCATTTGACTGTGCCCTGAATGACTTATCTGCACAATGCTTCCTCATGTCTTGCTACTCTATGTTTAAGCAGCCTAATTTCACGTTAATAAAAGATGAAGAACTTAATAATGCAATGGACCCAAGGAGACCGCTTTAGTATGCCCGTGGGTCATTTTAACGGCGTTCTGCTCCTTAATGAGGGTAGTGGTTGTGGGTTTTAGTCTTGTGTGTGCGTGTGTATGTGTGTGTTTTTCCTTCACAAAAAATCAAGGGGTCTATCCTCAGGTCTCATTGCAAGGTCTCAATTGTGGCTATTTCTGGTAAGGTGCGTAGTTAATCTTAATGTTGCCCCCCCCCATTCCTTGCTTTTTCCCTGGGCTGCACCCCTTGCTGCCCAGCCTGTGTCTGGTACATTTCAGTGTGTCAATCTTTATTTGTGCTAGGAACTCAATTCGGTCAAATTGAAATTTTTATTTCTTTCGGCTTAGGCAGAGAGGAACAGGCCCACTAATGGTTAATAAACAGAGGCCCTGCTGACAGCACCTAGTGAGTCTGTGTTTCTCCTTCAGACAGAAAGCAGGAATAGATTTTAGCTCCCAAAACTCCAGAGACTCTGGGAGCCGAGCAGCAGAATGTCAGCTCTCCTCGTTTATTTGTAAAGTTTTATTTTTAATCTGGCAGTAAGCAGCATAATGAAATATTTGATTTGCTTCTCCTGAGTTTTCCTCTAATCGTTGCCTGCATTATCCATGTCAACAGTTGCCTCAATGTCATGCCATTCAATTTCCCAGGACGCAGAAATGTTTAAATGCACAGAATTTCCCTGTTAGTTCAGCCCGGCTATGCCGAGACCAGCTCCCTTGCAGTGCTATTGCTCTGCTGCTCAATGCCTGCATCTAGCAAAAACTGCGCACATCCAACATATGAAGTACGCATCTCTTGCGTCCCACCGCATGCCAATTGAGTCTGGCTGAGCAGAGCTATAGGCCATTGGAGTGATAGTATTAACAGTGATGTTATTACTCCTAGCATGCAGCATTGATTTCTCAAGCCTCCAGGGTTCTGGGCAAGGTCGATTTAAAGCATAGGCTATCCTAAGCCTATCGCCTTGCCCTCTGGCAAACATTAGACCCTCCCCCTCCCCCAGCCTCATGAAAAAATCGAATGGTTAGTGAAATTGGGAACACTTGATTGTACATGCTGATGCTGGCCAGGGTCCCCAGATAAGCTAATCCACTCCTGGTTCTGCGTTTGAACTTGCCTTAGTTCTATGTACATGTCTATTCCTGGAGCTTTACATACTTTTTACTTTGCCCCCACTGTGTAAAAATATTAATGCAGGATTGCTTTTCAGTGCACTAAAGAGTTTCTGATTGCCTTCCTGGACTTGGTGGTTATTAACGGGCACATATGGGTGGAGAGGTTACTGTTCCGTGACAGCTCGTAGTGTGACGGGCTTTGCGTAGGACGTGAGACTGTCAGCGCAGCGGTACTTTATTTTCGTCTTGCGCTGTGCCCCGGTGACTCCCCCCGCCTCACAGCCCCCCCAGCTGGGTGATGCCTGGGATTTTCTCTGCTGGCACGAGCTTTGGAAAGACAACTCGCATCAGGGAGAGACTCGCTAGGTATAAAAAAAATAATAAAAAATGGAGAGAGGGCTTGGAGGGCTCCTCACGAACCTGAATAGGGTGACCAGTCTCCGGATATTTCATTAAACTGAAGTTGCTCTCCAGCCAAAGACGATAGTTTTCCAATAATGAAATGGCTGTACCTCCGTAACGTTGACTACTGGCATGTCTGTCTTCATATTTCATTTGCTTTGAAATTTATTTGTCCCTGCTTGAATCCTTTGAAGAATTCCACCCCCTGGGATCAATATCTTATCTTTAATGGGGAACCAGTTTTAAGGAAAAGGAAACGAATATTCCGCCTTCCTTAAGCACTAAATTCCTAAAGACTATCCCATGAATCACTGGACACGAGGCAGTGAACACCCTGAACTGGATTCCAGTCCACTAACAAGACTAAAATGACAGGTAAAGCTGACTGCCAATTTGCCATTTCTCTTGATGGGATGCTACGTGATACAATTTCAATTACTTGTAATTCCAGGACTGTCTGAGTATATAATCTTTGGGTCGCATGGCTGCTCTCCTCTCCATCGGCATCGATGGTAATCATTAGGCTTGCCAGCTCCCATGGTGTTGCGCTTGGTGCACAGCGGATGGCTATCTCCCTACTTAGTGGGCACTCTGATGCCTGGGGAGCCCACAGTGGGAAAGGCGGAAAGTCACCCAGTGAACGGGAAACAATTAATGGACGCAGCGGCAGCGGCGGCAGGGGCAAATTTCAAAACCAATCCGGCCGTGAAAGAGCCGGCCATGAGAGGGCAGAACTGGAACTAACCGTTTTATAATTGGTCTCGGGGTAGTGCTGCTCACGGCATGCCAGTGCTGCCCGGCAACTGAGGACGCCAATTGCTGCCAGGGACAACGTGTGGAAACTGCCTCATAGCCTGACTTCCAGCTTGTAGATCAATGTTTGTGACCCTAATGTTGACTCTCTCCCCCCCCCCCCCCCCCCAGTGCCCATATGACTCGTTGCAGCCATGTTAACCTTGGTTCCGACATGCTATCTCTGCTGATAGTGTAACGAGGTACAACAATACAGCAGTAAGACGGGGTGTTTGGTTTCTTCTGGCAGAGGCTAATCTCGCATAGCATTTACGCAAGGGTGCTTTGAGTGTGTTTTGAATCTACCCCCCCTCCCCCACGTCCACTTACTTGCAGGAGGTGGCTTTTCTCCCTTGCAATCACACCTGCTACCCTCTTCACGCACGCACAACACACGCCACCCCCCTCCCCTCCCCCGACATCTGCCACGCAATAAATAAGTGCCGTTACTTCCGTCACCTGCTGGTGTTCCGTCGACCTTGCCACCATTGGATCTTAACCGAGTCTTGGCGCTTGTTTCCCAGGGAGGGGGATCAGATGCATGCCTCTGTGTTGACAATGCACCCCTGTAAACATCCCTTGGCAGTTTGTTATATTTATTCTCTTCTTGTTAACTCTTCACTGATTATTTCTCCGTGATTAGCTGCTGTAAACAGCGGCCCTCATTAGCCTCCCGGAAAAAGCAGGCTTTTTTTTCCCTGAGTGTGATGGAGTGTTTTTTGCCCGATTTTGAATGACATTTCAGGGGGAAAAATCTGTGCTGGTGTTGTGAAATTTATCACTTGACAATAATAGGATGTGTCTTTGTGATGTCAGGCCCACACTCGGATCGCATTTGAATCAGGCACTCCAGGGACAGCTTCCGCATGCTTGGCGCTTCTCCGCAAATCGACCCGATGATTGGTTTCTCAGACAAGGCCGCGCTGAGGTGGCCTGCTCAGCTCTCAGGCCCTACTGAGAGTGTGGCCGCATGCTGTGAGCGTGGTCCCCCATCAAGGTGCAAAGCTGAGCCCTTTAAAGCCATACACTTTAATATCTTTCTAAGGTTTGGAATTCGGTAGCCCATTATGGAAGAGTGAGTTGCCCCTCAATGCAAAATCAGACATGGGTAGCTTTCCTGCCTTCCTTCTAATATGAAGGCAGAGATTAGATTGGAAATTCCTGTATCTGACTCCTCATTGCTCCCCAGCAAACTTCACTTTGTTTCAAGAGTCAAGATTTTTATTTGTCGCATGCATGAATGCACTGGGACACCAGCAGTGAGATGAAATTGGCGCTAGTCCAGGCTGTGTCATAGCAAGGTAGAAGAGTGATAAAATAAAAAGAATGTGAGTTAACAAAATAAGACCTAAAAATACTGAAATATTCAGTAGTAAGTAGTAATTCAGAAGTAAAGACAAAAAAAAACAGAAAACATTTTAAGTGAAGGCTGCAGATATATCTTGTCTCTAATGCTTATGTGTCAACCAGCGGGTGGGGGGGGGGGGGATTAGCTTATGGCTCCGCCTCCTTATGTCCAAATCCCTCCTTGCCGGAGCCCAGCTCTGCCTCCTAATGTCCAAATCCCTCCTTGCCGGAGCCCAGCTCCGCCTCCTAATGTCCAAATCCCTCCTTGCCGGAGCCCAGCTCCGCCTCCTAATGTCCAAATCCCTCCTTGCCGGAGCCCAGCTCCGCCTCCTAATGTCCAAATCGCACCTTGCCGGAGCCAGCTCCGCCTCCTAATGTCCAAATCCCTCCTTGTCGGAGCCCAGCTCCGCCTCCTAATGGCCAAATCCCTCCTTGTCGGAGCCCCAGCTCCGCCTCCTAATGGCCAAATCCCTCCTTGCCGGAGCCCAGCTCCGCCTCCTAATGGCCAAATCCCTCCTTGCCGGAGCCCAGCTCCGCCTCCTAATGGCCAAATCCCTCCTTGCCGGAGCCCAGCTCCCGCCTCCTAATGGCCAAATCCCTCCTTGCCGGAGCCCAGCTCCGCCTCCTAATGGCCTAATCCCTCCTTGCCGGAGCCCAGCTCCGCCTCCTAATGGCCAAATCCCCTCCCTTGCCGGAGCCCAGCTCCGCCTCCTAATGGCCAAATCCCTCCTTGCCGGAGCCCAGCTCCGCCTCCTAATGGCCAAATCCCTCCTTGGCCGGAGCCCCAGCTCCGCCTCCTAATGGCCAAATCCCTCCTTGCCGGAGCCCAGCTCCGCCTCCTAATGGCCAAATCGCACCTTGCCGGAGCCCAGCTCCGCCTCCTAATGGCCAACTCGCACCTTGCCGGAGCCCAGCTCCGCCTCCTAATGGCCAACTCGCACCTTGCCGGAGCCCAGCTCCGCCTCTTTATGTCCAACTCGCACCTTGTTGAAGTGTAGTCCCACATCCTTCAATGTTAATTTTTTTTTTTCTTTATGTCCGAAAATTAAAGTAGAAGATTGAAATCAAGTTTTATTAAAAGGCTAAAAAGCTTGTTTTTCTGTTCCCCAGCTTTAATGTGAATTTTCAATAGTAGGTCTGACCCGAGGTTCATTCCTCCCAGTGGATGATATTCCTACATGACGCCTTGATTTCTGTCCTGTGTTTTAATATATTTTGATTTATTTCCCTTGCCGTGCTGCTGCCAAAACTTCACATACTAGCTAGACTCTGCTAGACGTTAGATGTGTGTTAGAGTGCAATACGTTCATATTTTAAATGCATTTTCAGGAGGACATCATGTAAAACAAGCAAGAATATTAGTTAGTAATAAGTCATACTGATGCATTTATAAGTTTCATTTACACGTTATCTTTCAAAAATACCACCACCCTCCCCCCCCACCACTCCATATCTGACAGAGCTTCCCCTCCCTGATTCTGACTTAACCCCTGACCTTAGTCACCAGGGACAGGAAGTGGATCATAAGGGGGCTGAGAGGGACAAATAGGTCTGATTTACCTCCAGTGCTGTGACTTTGCTGGCCATCCCATGCTTATCCCAGTCGCCATAAACACCTGAACAGTCTAAGTGACACCAAAGGAGAGCAGACAAGGTGGCCGTGAACGGACGCCCGCGGGGCCACAGACGGCTTTCCGCCGCCGCAGCTCGGTCTGCCGCAGCATGGATTTTCTGTAAGCTTGTTTGAAAATTGTCCAGAGGGCTGGAGTGAAGGGCAATTAGCTGCGGAGTGGGACTTCCTGTCTGATACACATGGCATCTCGTACCTGGGTGGAGGTCTGTCTGTAACTCACTGGTGCCAAAACACATCTCTTGCTTCAGTGTCTGTCCTGTCTGTCGCTGTGACATAAAGCAAGGCAGCTCATGACCTGATTCATTTATGAGATGTAATGAGCCCCCCCCCCCCCCCCCAAAAGTCGGGATTGGACCCCATATTGCCTGTATACCTCCCTGTGTTCTGTCACATGTCCCCTCCCCTCCCACCCACTCACTCTCTTCCCACCATGTGACCTGATTCCATCCCTTCACCATTGCAGCCATCTTCATCTTGGCCGTGGCTCCTCTCTCTCGCACCTGCAAACCATCAGGGTCTCCACAGGACTCTCCAGGTAGCCCCCCTCCCCAGCAACCCCATTCTGGAAGCCACTTTTTCTGTGGAGTATCTCTTGTGGGCCTGACGTGGTGACTCACAGCTTATACATGATTACATCTTCATTACATCATTGAAACCTCAAATTTGGGCTCCTGGTGCTTATCAAGACCAAAACAAACCCCCCCCCCCCCAAAAAAAAAAAAAAAAAAAAAAAAAAGATAACCTTGACGACTGGAGCATCCTAAAATCTGCAGGGGAGCATTTTTTTTATCCCATCCCTCCCCCAGCAGGACTCAAACTACACTTTCCATGAAGTCTCACACTTGCGATGCAGGAGGGGGGCGGCAGTGTCAGTCGAATAAATCACTATAACGTCCACATTATGTGTTTTACAACATCAAGCTGTTTTCCCCATTTCCCCCCGCGCTGCTCGTTTTCACTGACCCAGATGTTCCCTCCATAGGCTCGTCCATATATCGTACGCATTTACCTTCAGAGGAGCTGTCGGCTGGGGCATTTTTGTCTCTCTGGTAGTAGCAAAGATTTAAAATGTCAACACAGAGAGATTTGGCACGACGATACCCCTTGGGGTGCAGATGCATGTGGGAAGGGCCGAGGTGATGGCTTCGGTGAAATTCTGACTTAATATAGGGCTTGATTATGGGCCCCATGCTGTTTGCTTATAGGATGGTTTCGGTGTGTTAGGAAAAAAAGCAAAAAAAAAATGGAACTAAATGAAAAACACTTCAGGGGAATAATTACAGGCAGTCTTGTGGACAATTCGTACTTACTAAACAGACTGCCATAAAGATGATTATATTAAAAGTTAAAGTACAAATGCCGTGGTTAGTAATGCCAAATGACTGCAGTATTTTGTGATTCTCATGAAAACATTGCACGGCTTTCCGGAATTTGTTGGCAATAACCATTTGTAGTTTTATTATTACTGTAATTTATTATTATTACTATTTATTAATAATATTATTATAATGTTAACTAATACTGTGGGTGGTGCAGTGGTTAGCAGTGTTGTCACACCCCTTGACCAGGGTTCGAGTCTCCGCCATGGTCCTGTGTGTGGATGTTGCATGTTTCTCCACACGTCATTGCGGGGTTTCCTCGAATGGGGCGAATTTCCTTGTGGGGCGAATTCCAGTTTCCCCCCACAGTCCATAAACATACTAAGGCTATTTGGAGGTTACCAAATTGCCCACAGGTGTGCGTGCGTGAGTGTGCTTGTGATGGGTCGACGCCCCATCCTGGGTTGTTTCCTGCCTTCTGTTGGTTCCGCACCCCCAAACCCCCCCGGCCGAGGTCGATGGATAATGCAAATAATATTATGTACAGACTTGGGGAACGGCTCTTGTTCATAACCCGGGGGTTACTTGTATACGGAATAGCCATGTGTGATGGTGGGGACACTGGTTATTTAATATCCCAGCACTCCAGCTATTTATGGGACAAAGTAACAAGTGCAATAATTTTTTTTTTTTTTTTTTTTTTTTGTGTTTTTCTTCCCTCTTTTTTCAACTTAGGAATTAAAGCGCTACAATGTGAGCTCTTGGCTGTAGGTTAATGGTCTCCATTGGGCGAGATTTTCTGGGAATAAATGTACGCGTCTAGCACTGCGATTTATTGCTCAGCTGAGAATTGCAATTCCCAGCTACCTATTTTTACTGAAGTCGCATAATGAAAGGAATTAATAAGTGCATGAGGACCGAGAGAGCATCCTGACATAATTAAGTTTATGAAAAATATTCCAGAAATAATTGTGCTTGCCTTGTACTCAAGACAAGGCAAGGTGATTTGCCTGATGGGTATTACAGTAATTTGGAGGGAGATTAACCAAAAATGCTGCCTTTAACAGAGGAGGGGCAATAGGGTACTCGGTAAATACCTTTCAGCATATTTTAAAAACCTTTAATTTATAGTTTAAGTCATTGGTACAATTTGTTGCTACCTGCATGTAAATAGTATAAGAACTTATATACCCAAGGGCGTTTTCTTTTTTTTTTTTTTTTTTAAAGGAAAGGTGAATTAAACGTGCTGGAAGGATTTGTGGCTGGCTGGGCTCTGCAGGAGAGAGTACAGAGAGAATCCTTTTGTCTGTGGATCCTGACTGAAACACCTGGATCAGCTTTTGTGCACATCAGAGAAGAGCATCACGCATCCGTGCCCAACCCTGGGTCTGCGGGGGCCGTGCCAGCATTAAAATTACAAGTATGTTCAGGTCTGTGACCCTGCCCCCCCATTGTACTGCTTTATAAACCTGGGGTTGACCTCTGACCTCCCAACACCTGGGAAAGTGTCCCCCAGTTGCTGATTAAATAAACTGATGCTTATTACCGCATCACTGTTCTCTAGATTCTCTAATCTAATTGGTTAGAAGTGTTTAGTCATTTTCCATAAACTGCCTTCTTAATACTGTGATTTGCCTGACTGGTACTAAATCCATCCATGCATTTTCCAAACCGCTTATCCTACTGGGTCGCGGGGGGTCCGGAGCCTATCCCAGAAGCAATGGGCACGAAGCTGGCACTAAATCAATATTTTATTATCTTGTAACATTTGAACTAGTAATGGAACTAACTGCTTGGGTCATGTCTAAGCAAAATGTCTAATCGTTGGCAGAAGTTTCTGCTAATAAATGTGTTTTTGGCTCGTGAGCATGATAATTAATGTACAAATGTGTAAGCCAAAAGTGTAGTAACCGTGGTATAAGTCGGTTAAAGCGCTCCAAGCCGTCTGCATACGAAGGTATATAGCACAGCTTGCTGTGCACTAACCCTTGCGTATTGGATCTGCTCTTTACTAATGGCAAAATCCCTCACCGATCATGCAATGTACAGGATGGGAAATGAGGGGATCTGAAAGGAAGTGGCAGATGGTACCTTGGGTTGGATGACGTCCCAGGCAGGTGTAACGGGTCTCATCCAGGACTTAAAACCTACACCCTGTTGCTAAGCTCTTCTAATAATGGTAAATTCCCAATGAGAAAGTGGTTTGGATTATTTTGGTCTGATATCCCTCAAACAAACGGTTTTAAACACATTTATGGTGAACAGTCTGCCAGTTTAACTGGCATTTCTAGTCCCCCGTGTCTTGTGTGGTTAGAGCTTTATGACACAAGGCCCACGATTGCTGCTAGCTTCTCTCTCTGCTGTTACCAGCAATATCAGGAACATCCCAGCCTGCTGTGAGGACGACTACTAGTTCTGGCAGCACAACAGTGGAATCGTCACCGATACACCTCACGAATAGGCCTCCCTGCGGTGCGCCGGAACAGATGTCATGCCTCGCCCAGGACATCTTCCATCTGGGTGATGGAAGTTCTGAGCCCAGTTGCCCTAATTTGTCACCATGATAAGGAGTCTCACTTGGTCCGTTGCCCATCTCGGAGGCGTATGCAGGCTTGGGCATCAGAGCTCATGAAAGTCAGATTTTTTTTTTTTTGGGTCCTGTTTGCAGTAGACTATTTTGAAAAGCCATTTCAGTCGAAGCACGTGTCATTTCAAGAGCTGCATGTAGTGTTGGAAAGCTGGGTCATCACTGAAATATTTCTAAATGAAGATGAATGGGAAAGATGCCTTTTGACTATGAGACAAACAAAAGGGAAGCAATTGGTATTAATGCTCAAAAATTGGGCTGAGATGTCTCCAGGTAATGACCTTAATGCTGATTTATGCAACAGGATTAGAAGTGCCTGTAGGCAGGAATAATAACCCCAAACCGCAGGCTCTCCCTTTGCTTCAGTTTGTTTTTAAGAAAACCCGACAGATGCAGGCAAGCCAGGACAGGGTGCTTTTAATTGGGTGTGAATTATACTTTGCTCACCCAGTATGCTGGGTTTTTTATTTTGCAAGAAGCGACTCTTGACTTGCTTATCTGCTTCTCTGGCCCGAAATGAGCATCGAGCTGCGCAGAACGTACAGCTTTTGGGGGCGTTCAGCTGGAGGAGGGAAATGTTGGTGCGATATTAGAACGCCTGCAACATTCACTCCTCGGCGAAAAGTTGTTGTCCTCTGTCACTCTTGGGCTTGGCGTGTTAAATATGAAATAGCTGAACATGCTTGCATCACAGAATATATATAT
The DNA here is from genome assembly GCF_023856365.1 of Brienomyrus brachyistius. Taxonomy (NCBI): domain Eukaryota; kingdom Metazoa; phylum Chordata; class Actinopteri; order Osteoglossiformes; family Mormyridae; genus Brienomyrus; species Brienomyrus brachyistius. The sequence continues at coordinate 1,887,332 of NW_026042334.1, read as the reverse complement.
TTTTCAGAAATGCAGATTTCAGGTCCAGAGAGTACAAATCCAGACCAAGACTTTGCTTCAACCAACCAGTTGAGTACTCTGTGACTATTACCCTTTATACTCAACTGGTTGGTTGAAGCAAAGTCTTGGTCTGGATTTGTACTCTCTGGACCTGACATCTCCACCTCTGATATTTTTGTATGTATATATTTCTAAGTATCACTGGCTCCAGACTAACCCACAAAAGGACTAGTAATCTGAAATATTCTGATATTCTTTATTAAATATTTTCGCACTTTATGAAACTAACACTTCTCGCTATCTTTGGAATGCCTGCCTGATAATTCAATGCCCCGATTTAGAACACCTAAAGAATAAATCCCAGAATATCACGAATGACCAGTTAAGAGGTAACCTCTTTGCTCTTGTCATCGGGATTCACTGAAACTTCTGTGCACAAGTTCTCAATTGGTTGTAGCTGGAACTTTTTTAATTGATAGGACAAAATATATGTGAATGTATGACTCTGGACAATACGTATGTTTTTAATGTACTGCATCGACCTTGCACAGCACAAGCTGCCTTTACGTGAAGACACCAGTCACCTTGCCCTGCCTCTCTGCTCCCTCTGCTCTTTTTTTACATGGATTAAAACCTTATATATTCAAGAGCAGATTGTTCTTGCATGTAAATCCCCCTCAAAGGTTAATTGTGCACAAATCCTGCAGCAATTAACAATCGGACACTGATTTGCCCAGATTCTACCTTCAACGTACTCTGTGCACATGAGTGTACCAAGTACTTTTCTACTGTGTGGAATTATTTTCTGTTTGTTTTGCTGGTTTGTTTATCATTGCTTGCTGTGTTTAGTGATTTCATTTAGCAGTAGGGTCTGTCGAAATGCTGCGAGTAAGAATTTCCTTCCCAGAAATGTACGTAACACTCCAATTTTTGGTTGAATAGATTTCATACTGTCCAGTTTAGATGCCTGACATACCCTTCAAAAGTCAGTAGAAGTCAGTATTTGATTTTGTATATTTGTTAATCAGCCTTATTTTCGTTCCCTGATAATATGATGCTGTTTTTACGTTTGTTTATTTAGTGGCGAAGTTATTTTCAGAGTACATCTCTCCCACCCTCTCTGCGGTAAGGTAGAGTAATGATTCCTCAGGCTGGCATCTGAAAGAGCACCTCTATCATCTCGTGGAGTTACCCTACACCTCCTACAATGTACCCCTGCCTCATCCTTCAGCTTAGTTTTGGACGGATGACGTGTTAAGTGCTTTTGTGCTTGAAAAGCTATGCATGTGTATGTACAATATAAAGTCGTGATCTTTCCAAGGTCATACAACGTGGCATTTGGAGTTGGACTTGCCTGCTGATTTGCATATTTAAGGGGCCGGTGAGTGAGCATTTCTGTGGGTTTCAAGAGTTCAGCTGATTCCATATATTCCATATATTACATTGCCTATAAATACAGAAACAAGTGTTTATAACTCGCTTGTGGAGATTGAGTAATGGCTGCATTGCCTGTTTAAGCATGCATGCAGTATTGTATTATGCAATAAATTGTAATTATGTAATCATAAGTTACTCTATGTCTAGATGTCCTATTGCAGCCTGCAATGTTGTGTTTAAATGGCTGATGGGTTCGCTAGTTCGGTGCGTAAAGCTAGATCAACATTTACTCAAGTTTCCCCCTGATTGTGTCAACTTTGTGAATTCTACAGACATTTAACACTAAATCTCAACTGACAACTGTGGTATGGCTTTATTGTTTAAGCAGCATAAATATTTCAATGACACCGGTGTAATTACAGATAGAGGTCACGTGTGTCTTCAAACAGCTGTGTTTCTCTAAAATTCACAATGTGCTTTTCCGAATCGAGGCTGATCAGTTTTCCTTTCTACCCTCTCTGCTTTTAAGGCAACCGCACCATCGCATTTAGGGGTCTGGCACTTCCCGTAAAAATAGAAAACATCCCTGCCGCTTACAGAAGCGCGTCATCCGCGGTGTCCTTCAGGTGACTTTGGCTCTCCATCCTCTTTAAGTCCCTACAGCGCTCCCAGCATGCACGTGTAGCTTAATATGCATTCACAGTGCCAATAAACTAAAATACCACAGCAGTCCTTGGCAGTGGTGAAATGTTGTAGGATATTTTACTTTTGTTCTCAAGTTTGGTCGTGTTTGAAAAGTGTCATAGCTTTAAAAATGTTATGAGATTGCCTTATTAGGCACCGTATATCTGAACGGAAATCATTTAGTTATTTGATGTTTCTTTTGTTTCCCTGCCTTAAGCGATAGACTCTCTTGATACTTTGTAAAGATTAATTCATCCAATGAAGGCATCGATTTCTGCACCTGCCTCAGACTTCGCTGTCTTAGTCGTCCCCAAGATGACTGAGGTGTTCGTTGTGCTAAATGAATGAAAACATCATTCTTGACAAAGACAAACGCAGGATTCTAGAATCCGGAATTCAGATAAATTACTTGCAAGGAATTTAAAAAAAAAAAAAAAACCTGATCTGCCCTCAGCCGCCATTAGCTACCTGCTTCTATACACCCACAATTTAATCTCAGCTCCATGCCGAGAGGAGATGAGCACGTACATCCTGCACTCATTCTGGACTAATCTGGAGGCTGGGGGGACTTCAGGAATCAAGTGTTTTTCTGTTACTGAGCAGCACCAGCAAATGGGACCTAAGGGGTGGATCTTCTTGTCATCCTGGGTCGATGCAGCGCATTTCCTACAACGTCTATCTCTCTTTATAACATAAATCTGCTTTTGTGTATGAGCTTCGGGCGGTAGGCCGTCTGAATTGAAGCAATTAGCTTTATGGTAATACTCCGTAATGTGCTTTGTCACCCCGTGTAATTAATTCTGCGAGGAACAAATTACATAATAAGCATAGGAGATTGGGAATTAATGAATGTTAGTGGTTCTTGGTAACTGGCATCCATTCCAGTGTAACCCCTGCCTCCTGGCCGCCTGTCCCATGCGTCTTGGAAACAGGCTCCATACTTAGTGCAACCCTATGCTCTTATGTAAGATGGGGGTGGGGGAGGCGGGCCTTGCTGCATAGATCATACAGAGGACACAATTACTGTTTATGTCCTACTGCCATTATTTTTGGACTGTAAAGGGTTGCGGGCAGCGTGCTTATGAAAAGCACTGAAAACAGGAACTGGCCAATTTTGATTTGATCTGTGTATTTTTTTTTGTTTTTTCCCTCCCTGCAACAAAATCTGTTTTTATGGCATTTCATGTCTGCAGTTTCAGAAAGTATGTTCCTAATCAGCATGAGCCTGCAAAAATGGCAGCAGTCATATCTTTATCTGTCTATATGTATTTGTGCATATATAAGTATTTGTGTGTGTCTGTATATATTTCATGTGTGTATATAAGTATATATGTGTGTCCGTATATGTAAAAATAATATTTAAACCTTAGCTTGTGATTCAGAGTCATGCATTTGTTTAGTCTCTGCTTCCTGTGCTCTTGTTACCTAGGCAACAAGGAATACGCTTCCCTGCAGACACTCATCAAAGCCTGCCTTGTCTGCCATCGCGCTGGTATTGACAGGCTGCTCTGGGCTTCTCTGAAGGCAGGTCCTTAAAGAAGCACCATGAAAACGCTCCTTTTTGGTGCCATTTTTCCTTCCTCTTTTTATAAAACTACATAATTGGTGTTATCTTTTTATTCAGTTCAAGGCTGGAATTAGATGATTTCCTTGTGTTTTGTGTGTGTTTCATCTAGTCTTTCAAAGACGGGATTCGGGTCCACTAGCGCCTCTCGGCTGACCTTCGGCGGGTTCCCGCTGTGGACCCATGGTCTGGCCAGGGCCTTGTGCTCTGTTTGCTGGAGTGGCGTCAGGCTCACTTTGACCTTGCTTGGGATAAGAAATTCTAAGTAATTCCAAGTGTTCGCAGTACTCATTATTTTAATGTTAATATTGCCATCGTGAGACGATGAAAGCGGAGTTGAAAACTGCCATTTGCTCCTGTCCTGCGCGTGATGGCGTACCAATAAAGCTAATGTATGCCGCTCATTTCCTCTTGGCGGCTTGTTGTAAGGTCAGTGGATATTTGCATCCAAGCATGGACCAGATAGAAATCTTCTCATTTCCTTCCTTTGGGACGTGACTGATTTTGTGAAGGTTGTCGTTTGGTGCCCGTTCTTTCACCCCCTCAAATTATTGACTGGAAAAGCATCAAACGCTCCACGCTGTGAAAGCTCATGTTATATAAATGCGTTTTGCAGGTGATGCTGCCTATTATGCTGATTCTCTGGCTTGCCTGTTCAAACTACTTAGCTATCACTGCTATCTGTGTTATCCACTCGTAATGAACCCAGTAGTGTTTATTTGAAACTGACACCTTTATCTTACCCTGGTTTGATGTTGCACGCCTGAAATCAAACGATGCTTTATTTTCTATTTGCACAAATATGACTACAGGTTCACTGCAGTGCTTCTCTACACATCTCATCATGCTCTCCTCTGACACATGGATACATGCATATACAGGTGAGAGTGAAGCTCGGGGTCCGACCACAGGGTCAGGGCATTTACCTGTCACCCCTGTGGCATTTCAGAGGGTTAAGTGTCTTGCTCAAGGGCCCAACAGAGATGTGACTGCTCCTACATCCCATGTAAAAATGGAACACAACCACCACTCCATTCCATTCCAACGAAAGGGTCGCTGAGTGAAAATGTGACCCATCACCACGAAATGAGTCTTATGGGTGCAGTTCTACCAGTGCGACTTAAGACTCATTTCGTGGTGACGGGTCATAAATAACGCTCATGGAAGTTTTACTTGCACAAAAATATTCTGGAGGCAGAAGGAATGATTGGTTCAGGGAGATCACTAATAAGATTGTAGAGAAGGTGGAACCAACCAATCGGTTATCTTGGTCCTGCCTCCTCTACAATCTGGTTATGTCTTTGAACCAATAACTGTTCTTTCTGTCCTAGGAACATTTTTATGTAAGAAACTCCAAGAGCGAAAATCATGGAAGTGTGACTGCGACTGTGCTTTGACTGCTTCAACCTTCCATGCTCAATTTCTTTTATCCTTCATAAATGGTCATTTTTTTTAACAATATTTTGTACATTCCGTTTCTCTCACTCGGGTGTGTTGTTGTCAGGTGTATGAAATTTGGTCATAAATGCACACATCGATCTGAATCGATCGGATTAATTGCCGTCATATTTGCGATTGGTCGATAATTGAGGTTGTCGCTAAAAGAAGAGTGGTTGTATAAAGTCCTTATTCTCTTCCATTCTGATCTGTATCAGTTTCGTAGACCAGACATCTCTCATAGCTACTGTGAAACCCACGCTCGTGTCTCTCAAACGTCTGAACCTTCACACTTTCATTTCCCACGCTTCCCGCCTTGAGTTGAAATGTTACATCTATGGCTCTCTGCTTCTCTCCGTCGCTCCAAGTTGCTCTGACTTGCAGCCAAATCAATTAACGTGGCATCTCGGCCGCCAGAGTTCAAGCTCAGACATGTACAGACTTTCACGAGTGACCGCGGCCCTCAAATCTCGAGCGGCGCGTCACCAGCCCTTTCATGTAAAAGCCTCATTTCTGAATATACTTCATAGTGTGCGGCGCAGTGTGACTCTTGGCTTGACAGAAAGCGAATAGCCTATTTGCCATGCATTGCAGTCCGTAAATAATGTGTTGTTCTAAGGTGCCCGTGTGGAATACAGCCGTCCGTTGCTGTAATTTTGTCTCACGTCTGTGGCCTGTGACTGATGTTGCTTGACAGAGTGGCCGAGGGTACGGCCGACGAAGTTCACTGTTACGAGAAATGGTAAACCTACAAAGAGATTTGCCAAAATGGCAGTGTTCATCTCCATCTGCGAGAATGTCAGTCCATCGATTTTAGTGGAGAAGTAAGATTACTTCAGTTTTCCTGCGTACTTGTATGGCATACATGGGGGGGGGCATATGTAGTGTTGTCATACCGTGTGTATTTGCGCGTGGGTCAGATATACATTACATTGCGGGGACATTTGGTCCCCACAATGTGATCAAAACCTGATATTTTAACATTGTGGTGACCCATTTTTCCACCCCCACAAGGGGAAATTCAAGTTTATAAAAATCTGTAACTGCAATCAAAAATCTAAAAATGCCAAAAGTCTTGTATTTTGTTTGGTTACTTATGGTTAAGATTAGGGCTGAGTAGGGGTTAAGGTTGTCATTGTTGGGATTAGGGTTTTACCCATAGAAGTGAATGGACTGTCCCCACAGAGATATATCCTCATAAAGGGTTAAAGGTTAAATGAGAACCAGTAAAAACGTGATAAATATGGTTTCTGTGTCTTGTCTTGTACAAACAGTATCACAATATTACAGTACAACTGTCAGATAAGGGAGAAATTGCAGTCCAACAAAGAGAATTCTTGACTGCAGTTTTTGATAGGGTACCTCTCATACTGATAATAATAATGATAATAATAATGATATTATTATTATTATTATTATTATTATTATTATTATTATTATTAATAGTAATAGTAGTAATAGTAATAGTAGTAATAGTAATAATAGTAATAGTAATAATAGTAATAGTAGTAATAATAGTAGTAGTAATAATAATAATAATAATAATAATAATAATAATAATAATTTTTATTTGTATTGCACTTTATATTTTAGCAATCTCAAAGTGCTACAAAGTAAGAGTAGTGTAATAAAAATACTATAAAATAAAGACTAGATTATACTGTAAAATACTTGACTAAATGTCTTTCTAAAAAAGGTTTTTAGATTTAAAAAAAAAAAAAAAAAATTTCAAACTATTAAAAAATTTAACTAAGAAAAAGGCTGAAATGATTTGACCACTCTTTCAGCTTGTGCATGGTGAGTGTTTGTACGGTATTAGGTACGTATACATACGTGTTTGTACGGTATTAGGTACGTATACATACGTGTTTGTACGGTATTAGGTACGTATACATACGTGTTTGTCTTTATGCTGCTACCTGCACATGCTTACTTACATGCTCCCTGTTTCCCATCCTTTCTGTATGAAAGCCTTTACAAAAACTGGAAGAGAGAAGATGCAGTGCATTTTTACATAATGAACTTGACCTTTCCTCACCGCATCAGTACCAATTTACTTTTCTCCATTTTTTTTCGCTTACTTTGAACTATTTTAACTCCCACATACTGACCATATCACCCAGTTATGTCCAGAAACATTTCTGAAGTCTGTCTGTCTATCTGTCTTGAGTTGAAAATAAATTAATATATATTTCCACCATATGCCAGACAGTAAGCAGTGTATGTTTACTTGGGTGTCTTACAGACATTAAATGCTGCTTTCTGTTACAATCGTTAAAATTTCGTTAAACGTCCGTTGGGCTCGGAGTGAAGTGGCCACCCAGGTTGTGTGTCTTTCCGGTGTTTTGAATGTGGTGCTAAGCGGCGAGAAAATGGCTAACCTTGCCGGAAACAGCCTCCTGATTGAGTCCCTTTCACAGGTCACAGGAGACTTTTCTTTCTTACATTGTCTGATTTATCATGGCCAGTTGTCAGCTGTGAACGTGGGGGGGGGGGGGGAATATAATAAAAATCCCAAAGCCCATTAGCAGATGAATGAAACCTAGAGGAAAGACCTAGAGGCACCGCGATAAAAATTTATAGTAGTAATAACAGTTCTGGCATGTGTCTGAAGGACGTGTTTCTCCCTTTTCCAGGATATCTGTAGTACGCCTTCAACAAGAGGAGGCAAGACAGCCTGCAGATGCAGCAGAGGGTATTGTTTGGGTTCTACGCTCTTTGCTCTTGAGGTGCGGCAGAGGGTGCTGTGATTGGGCTCCGCGCCTGCTGGTCTTGAGGTGCAGCAGAGGGTTCTGTGTTTGGTTCTGCACTGGCAGGTCTTGAGGTGCGGCAGAGGGTGCTGTGTTTGGTTCTGCACCTGCTGGTCTTGAGGTGCGGCAGAGGGTGCTGTGTTTGGGCTCCGCACCTGCTGGTCTTGAGGTGCGGCAGAGGGTGCTGTGTTTGGGCTCCGCACCTGCTGGTCTTGAGGTGCGGCAGAGGGTGCTGTGTTTGGGCTCCGCACCGGCAGGTCTTGAGGTGCGGCAGAGGGTGCTATTGAGTTTCCACAACCATTTTCAGATGGATTTGGAATTGGAAGTTGCTGTGAATAAGCACTGTGTTTTAAGTAACATGGATACTATATATTGCTATGTACTAATTTTTGGTTGTAGCTAACAGTTTTATAACTGCGTACAACTAGGTGTAACATATAATGCACAAATACAGATATATTCAATGTATACTTTTTAATGGATGGTTCTCTACTTCATCTCATGGTTAGTTTGGTTTTTGTTTGCTGTAATGCAGGTGCACAGTGGTTCAGTGGGTAGCCTTGTGGGTCACACATCTAAAGCTGGGACTGTGTGTGTGTGTGTGTGTGTGTGTGTGTGTGTGTGTGTGTGTGTGTGTGTGTGTGTGTGTGTGTGTGTGTGTGTGTGTGTGTGTGTGTGTGTGTGTGTGTCAAGGTGTCCCACCCGCACCAGAGACCCTGTCCAAGATCACTGGCTGTGAAACGTGTGGATGATGCTAGTTATAGTGTCCATTGTACAATATCCTGAAATTTGGCTCTCCGTGGGTTCAGCTGATTTTTTTTGCAGTAAAACCTGTAATATTTTGAACCCAACATTTTGTATTTCTTTCAAACACAACCTGTTATTTTACCTGTCCCTCCTGATATTAGCTGATATAGCTGGTTTCCTGACCCGCTCTTTAAAACTCCCTACTGAGGCATTGTTGTGCGTGGGCGTTAAGGCTCTGATTTTTGGTGTCGTAGTGTGCTTTGTGCCAAAAAGTGACACACACACACAAATCCTCCCTTGAATGCGGTTCATTGAGTGAAATGCGAAAGCAGCCATTATGCCCCCCCCCCCCCCCCCCCCCCCACACCGCCATAGCTCCAGCGTGCACAGCACTGTCAATAGGCACATTCAGTTAAGAAAAGCAGCTGCATCAGGCAGGTGCAGGGCCAGCACGCGGGTCCATCTGTACTGTACCCTCCTCCTCCTGCATCTGCCAGCTGCACTAGCGTCAGCGCTAACCGTACCCGTTATACTATGGGCACATGGAAGGACTCGCTTTTCAGGAGACGGGCAAGACCTATCCAGAGAGAGCACATGTTTAAACATTGGGGGAAAGGTCATAAAACACATGGTGAATTTTGCACCAGAGCGCCGAGAGAGTGAGTTTTGTATCACAATATTGGTATTGCGGTTAATCAGGCTGAGATTTTATTTCAGCCAACCGATGGAGTTCTCTGTGAAAGTGACTTTTTGTGCTCAACTGGTTGGTTGAAACAAAATCTTGGTCTGAATTTTTATGTTCTGGATCTGAATTATCCACCTCTGCAGTTAATCTGTTTACAGTAAGCCATCGCTTATGGAACCATCAATCTGCAAGTAAGCCATTGCCCGGTACCTGTGTGACGTGATAGGAAAATTTCCATTCCGGGGGCTGTTATCATTCAGCATACCTTTTAATGGGGGTCCCTGCCCCTTTGTGAATAGAGCCATGACTGATTTACAGCATTTATATTTTAAACGTGCTATATATAAGGGCCAGGCACCTGTGATTACCCTGTCAAAACACAGTGAAATAACACATCCCTGGCAGGATTTACACCGGCAGGAAGACGGAATCACCCCTTCATTTTCTGAACAAAACACCAGCATTTAGGTTGCAACTGCCAAAATTATTATAGGTTTTTTTTTTTTCGTTTTAGTTGACTGCCTGTTTTGGTTTTGCTGTTGCCTACGGAAACCATTTCTAATCTGGAACATTCTCACGTGGGTTTTCTAAGGCTGGCCGTGGAGTAGGAGTCTGTCCTACTACCTGTTCTGTTAATCAGAGCCAGGCACGTAATACTTGTGCTCTGTGCGCTCCCAAATGAGGAAGGAAAGGGGAAAGAGAACTCTCTCATTTTTAAAAATTATTTTCACATAATAACCCTGGCATGTCCTGTATGAAGGACCCTTGAATCTCTGTATTATTGATGATACCCTGAAGGGGGTGTGGGCTTTCTGGCACCTCCCACTACGCCACGTGTGCGCTCTGCCTTAAATATTTCCCCAAAAAAGCGAGTGACACTTTATTAGAGTGGTGTTTTAGTGGTCCTTGGTGGGCGTGATGGCACATTGGGAGACAAAGGCAGAGGCCCAGTCTGCGGCTGACAGCTTTATGAGCTTCTGTTTTTGTGCGTTGTCCTTAGTTTGCAGTGATTTATGCCTTAAGGGAAGAGGAAGCGGTTAAGGACAGGAGGTGAGCTCTTCGGAAGTGGGGGCGGGGTAAGGAGTGCTCCATTTTTCATCCCGTTCATTACTTTGGAAGCAGGTATCAAATTTGAGGCCACCTATCTACTTTAGTATTAGCCAGCACGCCCCACTGCTCATACTTCTCATGTTTTTCTTGACTAAAGGCCCCGTTTACCTTTTATTTTTTTCAAATAGAACCAAGTAGCTTTAGAGTGGGAGGGATTCAGCGGTTAGTCCGGAATGTTCTCATATATTGAAGCTTAGCTATTCTGTAGCTTTTGATCTGAGCGTTTCAATATTTCATCCATTTTTGACAGCTGGATGCTATTGTTGAGGTCGACGTTAACATTCTTCAGGTTTTCCTCACATCTTCTCCTCTCAGGTTTTGACTTGGCCAATTTTCCTTGCATGGCCCCTGTGCTACCTACTGCTGAATTATTCCGGGAATTACAATGATGTAATTCCCTCGGTTGCCATTGGGGGTGCTCAAGGCCATTTATAGGGAGGTTCCAGGGAAGGGCGATGATGAAACTCTCCTATTGAAAAGGGCCTCCTGTTGTGCAGAAGATGTTGCATTGGCGGGTTATATTTACAACAAATTTATGACCTCTGGGAGATGTTTTAGTTGTAACACTATTTTATTTTATTCATTCATTCATTTGGTTCTTCGTTTATTTTTTTGTGTGTAAAAAGAAAAGTTCAAAAAAGGCTTTTCAATTCAGGCTCCCTCTGGGAAAATGTCTAGGTGGCGGAAGAAAGATTCCTCTGTATGCTTTGAGACAGTGGAAAAAAGAACAGAACCGTGTTCTGCTTACTAAGTTTCTAAAGTTGACACCAAACAACCCTCCAGACATACAGAAGTGTCGTTATTTGGAGATCAATGAGGACTGTCTTGCATAATTCATCGGTGGCTCCAGAGCAAGCCATCATCATATCGCTAAGGTACAGTTCCGCCACACTGTCCCAGAATATATTCGTCTGATCTCCATCTGTCTCAGCTGTACGGGATTAGGCAGTACCCCACTGACTGAACTCAAGCGGATTTTTAATGTTTGATCGGACATTAGCTTGGGTGCGTGACAAAGGGATGCACATTCCATGACACACAGCGGCTGTGGTTGTTTGTTTCCCGTTGACAGAGGGACCATGTTACGTTTTATTCATTTCCTCAGACACTTTTATCCAAAGCGACTTGCGATAGGGAGAAGTGTTACAATTTTATTTGTGTTTCCTGGGACTCAAACCCACAACCTTTCGCATTATCAGCGTGTGTATTGTTTGCAAAACTCTATTTGTTGAACTACAGCTATTTGTTTTATGTGGGCCAAGGTCATGAGCTGAGTTCACTGTTCGCGAGGCGTGTTCGCTCCTATCTGCCACGCACCAGCCTCATTTTGCGGGTTCCCTCCTGCCCCCATCTCTCCTGCCGTGCGGCATTGCAGGTGATGAGTCACTTTGTCACTCTGAGGAGAGACCACGCCATCGCCCTCAAGGAGCCCGCCGTATGCGGAACCTTCCGGGAAGTGGGCCTGCAGGCATTCCTGGCACTGCAAAGCTATGGGGACCAAGTCATCTGTTATATTGCCACTCCTGTCTGATGGCGTCAGAGGTCCTTATGCAAGTCTGTTGAGTTTCGAACCAGGAGCCACCGTAGAATTTCTTTATCCATAACTGTAGAACGTCCAGCAATTATTAAAGATTTTGTAATACCAACAAGATTGTAATGATATTAGTGTTATCCTAGTTGTCCTGGAAAACCATGTTGGGGACAAAAGTGGGGAGAGAAACTTAGCAAGAAAAGATCTCATTTGACGCGTCTTATTTTTATCTTTTTTTGACTTGCGAAACTGTTCCCAAGCTGCCCAAAAATAACTTGCGCTTATCCACGCTGTCGTAATGCGGCACTCGGTAGAGGCAGACAGACAGATGGCATTACCACGTGCTAGAGGAACCCAAGGAGTTGGATAAACACCACTTGGATCCACTTGGGAGACTTGGGCGGACGCATCACCTGCACGATGGCCGAGTTTCCTGATGTAGCACGGACATTATTCATGTCTTGCAGGGTGAGGGTGGGGTGGGGTGGGGTGGGGTGGGGTGGGGGGGGGGGGGGGGGGGGGCATCAAGAACCAGACGGTAACTGGCTACAGTTAGCTCAGACTCTGGCTCCAGTAACTGGGAAGTGTGGAGTCTGCGCAGATGTGAACAGTGTGTGGGCCCAGCATGGATCCTCCAGAATCCATCGTCGTTCTGTTAGTGACAGGTTTGCTCTTGACAGATCTACCTCAGTGATTGAAATTTACCGTACCTGTAAGCACAGTAAATCAGTCAAGCTGCGTCTTATCGAGAGCCGACTCGGACGGTCTCCAGGAACATTGTAGTGTCACAGGGTTTTTTTTGATTGTTTGGGAATGTCTTAAATGGGCTCCGATTTTGTTTCCCCTTTGTTTTCCAGCTCCTGCTGGGTGAGCTACGAAATTTGAAAATCGAGCTGCTTTCATAGTGCCACACGCGTGCCTCTCGGAGCTGGGTGTGGCATGTCGCACATCGACGTGCGTCAGCACGGCCCCTGAGGCATGGCTGCGTGTGGCGCCCCCCGGTGTCTGACGTCGGAATGGTGGGGGGTGAGATGGAAGCGAGTGTGACTGGGATCGCGGAAATTCCGAAGCTCAGACGCCGATGGCCCTGGGAGTAGCCAAGCTGTTCCAGCATATGTTGTTCCTACAGTGCATTCTCATGTCTTCTGCAGGGAGGCTGTTTAATATTATCCCCCCCCCCCATGCAGGTGGATCCTGCACCTGTCTGTTCCTTGGCATTTTAAGCACAAAAAATACTAAACTTTTTCTAGCTAAGTCTGTCAGCAGTCTTCAGTGCTCCCATTTGGAAAATATGGTGTGTGTCTTAGCCCCTCCACCCCAGTTCCTTTCCAGGATTTTTAAGGTGAAGGGGGAATAAGAGGGGCCATCATTCATAAAGAGGAGCCAGCCTTATCATTAGCCAATGAAATGCTTTGTATCTGAGTGACAGAGGAGGGTGCAGTCCATGGGCGAATCGGCTTTGAGCTGTGGCCCTGTAAATGCCACTGGATAGACCTAAAGAAACAAAGTATTTTACAGGTTCTTGACTCCAATGTTTTTTGTTTTGACTGTGTAATTGTTCTTCAAAAACGTATAACGTTTGAATGCGCTTCTAATTGCCTGCAATTTTGTTGTCTGCACCCTGTAATTCAATCCATGCTAACATAAGCAATGGGCTCTATCTAATGCTTTGCTACAGTCAGCTGTTAATTATTTGTGCGGGGTGGTTTATAATGAGTATGTCTGCCATTATTTTTGTTGCAGGTGAAAGACACCCTCAGAGAAGTTCATAGTTTGATATTCAACTCTCATTAGTCCTGTGCGCGCACACACACACACACACACACACACACACACACACACACACACACACACACACACACACACACACATATATATATATATATATTATTATACATATATATAATTATTATTATTATTTTATTTATTTTTTTTCTCCATAAAACAAGCTACTAATTTGTCGCAGGCTTCATATGCGTATTGATCACAAACTCCCGCAGTACAAAACTAATGGCCACAGGTGAAGCTCACAACCTAAAGAGGTTTTTCACTCGTTCAATATGTCATTTTTTTGTTTGCCATGTTATGGAAGAAAATGGAAAATAAAACTGCAAATGATGATATTAAAAACATACCAGCCTCGACCAATTACATGTATTTCACCTGGGAGACACGTCCACCCTGTGTTATTCATGCACCTCGTCCTCTGATAAGGTAGAACTCAGTGGTGTTTCTTGATTAAGATTTGGATACACTGATTATAACAGTCATGGGAGCCCAACCCGCTTGACTCACAGACGGTAAACTGCTGTAGTCACACTAGTCATCAGTACAAATAAGCATCCTTTATAACTAGTTATTTTTAATGAGTTTAAAAAGTTGTCTTTTTCTTCCTCAAGACTTCCTCGGTTAATTATTTTTTTTTAACTATTTAAACTGGTGATGCTTTGAAATTATAATGAAATTGCAACTATTTGTCTCACTGTCCTAATTTGCATGTGTGACACAGGGGGTCATTTATTTTTATTCATATTTGGTCTGGGTAGTGGGTAGCTAATTTGCATTTGCATTTTAAAAGGTTTTCTGAATGTCAGCGTGCGGTATAATTTGCATTATGGTTAAAAAAAAAAAAAATTCAAACAATCTGCCAGATAATCAAACCAATGCTTCCAATAATGGTTTGGATTTGGAATAAAGATACCGGAGGCTTCTGTTGGGGTGAAAAGGGATGCAGAGATTTATTCTGTTGTGATGCAGGTACGGAACATAAACCAGACTTGAAACCTCTCAGCCAGGCTCTGTAGTTAGGGAGTGGGCTGCTTTATTTCAGCCAAGTGACAAGATGACAGCTATTCTCCTTCGCAAATGTAAAGCAGAAGAAAGACTCTCTGTGATTCATTTAATCTGAAATGTCTGTGACGTGTGGAGATGCTGTAAAGGCCCGAGTCTTCCAGCCATCAGGCTGCTGGTTCCTGAGCTCCTGTCAGAATCTCTGGCCGCTCGGGTGAGGATGAGCTGTGGGAATTGAGCCGATAACCTTCCACTGATGGAGTGGATCCGTCAGTTCGGAAAACACTTTTCACTGTTTAATTCTGCACCTCCACCTCCCCCCAAAACTAGCAGAGCAAAGCAGCTAATCAATTAAGAGCCAATGAACGTGTCCCGCTGGAGTTGAGAGTTTCTCGGCCCCAGGCAGGGTCCCCAGGTGAAGACTGAGCGTCATGCGACTCCTGCATTCTTTGCTTTTGTGTGAGGTGTGTCATCGGTAACATCAGCCAACATCTGCCATCTGGATGGTCAGGATGAAAGGCGCTTTCAGAGGCTTGGGTTTCAAACGCGCTGCACTAAGAGCTCATCTGGACTTTTCTCTGCACCATATAGGGGCTTCCTTGCTTATGTTGAGGGTACAATTATTGTGATCTTTCACGTGTGCTTTTATCTTGGAGGATTGGACCACAAATTTTGGACGTTACTGCCAATACTGAGCAACACACATGCAATCTTTGATGTTCTCCATTTGCCAGATGAGGCCACGTCCACAGCCAGTCGTGAAGGAATCGTTAGGAAAATGTTAAGCGGAATCATGTCATAAAACCGTAGCCTGATCTATCACGAGGACAGGCTGGCCTTAACTCTGCCTGGCAGGAGGTAGAGATGTGTGGTCAGGGAGAATAGTGTTAGCGTAACTTCTGTGTTTTCATCCCTCTAATGACGTACGGCACACGAGTAGCTTACGGAGAGCTGGCTTTAAACTAGTACTGACAGTGATTAATTCATAAGGCTAGCAATTCTTACACCATAAAGATTTTCATGGAGTACAAGCAGCACCTATATTTTTAATTTTAAAATAGAGAATTCCTATCTTTTTTTCCCCCAAAGAAGCTTTTTTAAAGAAATTGTTTTAATGATCTCATTACATCGCTACTATATTTTTATAGTTAACGTTCACAGACTATTAGCACAGTACAAGCTAGAGTTAATTCAAGCTATTAAAATTGATGACGACAGACTGTAGCTGCTTAATATTCCTTAGCTAATTATTCCAGGTGGACCCTGTACACATTCCTCTACTGTTCCATATAAATTTATAGCAAAGCCCTACAAATATATATTTTTAAATTCTTCAGATGAGAGATTCAAAACTCCATGTAGTGCTAAGTGTGTTTCTCCCAGTTGAATACCTCTTTCAGGCGTTTAATATATTTTTATGTCGGTCTAATTAATTTTGCGCGATTGCAGCAGTGTGCTGTGATACAAATAGCCTCTTTACTGTGGAAATGGTGGAATGTGGTTTATCTATCATGCATTTTCGGGGGAAACCGTAGTAAAGGAAACAGGCTTTGTAAATGAACTGCTTGTGGGGTTAATATGTGGTAAAAGCATGCATAAATTTAAAGAACAATGTGGTATGTGAGACCAGGTGCAGCACGTTTCCGATTCTGTGCAGGACTGTGGGACAAACATGTATCTGAATGGGTTTTGTGATGTCATCATGGACTGGTCCAGCTTAAGGATGTGGGACTTAAAACTCCTTCAGCTGTTCATATGGCACCTCATCAGTTTAACGACGTGTAGTTTATTCTAATTTTTAAAACTCATTTTGCACGTCATATATTGTTTAAATCAATAAATATGTTTTGCATCAAGGGCTGTTTTGTGATAAGGTCTTTGGATATTCTGAGTTTGTAATACAGGCTACTAATTGAAAATGTTAGATTAAAAAATCCATTCTACTGTTGATGGTTGTGTTCTGTGTCTGTCCAGAGACCGATTCTAAAACCCATTAATCATTGGCATTAATGCCAATTAATCCTATGAAAATATTTTTCGTAAAACTATACAGAATGTGTCTCGTGGACCAGTTCTGGTGTTGATAATCGGGGGGAACCTGTAGGCTTACCCACAGTGGATCCCTGCGGTAATGTAACCGACATGACTGGTACCGGAGCAGATGGCTCTGGAGGACGTGAGATTTACACTAAATTGGGTGTGTGATGCAGTGACAATCTGGTGCCGTCCTCGGTTTTTGCAGAGAGTCTGTTTCCACGCGACTTGTGTTGTAGCTGGGGCTCTGAGGGGTATGGCGGTGGCTGGCTGCCTGACCGTCAGTCACCACGATGCGATTTAATCGTGCTCCCCTCACGCCGCGAGGACGGCCCTGGCAGAGGGATCGGCTCTGAATCTCGCCATATCGACACTCGGTCATGCTGCCTCACCACCCTCTGACAGCACACTAAGCAAACAAATGTGCACCTTGCGGCAGGGAGTCGCGCTGAGCTCCTGCTCCTGTGGGTCTGTTTTGCATTAGAGACATATTGCCTGTCTATTACTTTCCACTCTTGTCTGAAACCAAAACCGCATGAACAGAAGCATCTCTTACGCGAGTTATATCGCTTGCCTCAGTTCTCGTTGGACTTTTGGGCTATTCATCTTTATTTTGCATGTACTACTTGTTCACAAAATTTGACTCCGATGTTCTAATAAATAATTCACATTCTAACAAAGACAATTAAATTTGTATGCCAAATATAAAAAGACACAGTACTGGCAAACTCATAAACCAATTCCTGAGCTTTACTTTTCAATTACGGTTCAGCCTTTTGAATACTGCCGCGGTTGCAGTAACACCATCAACCTTTTTATGATGCCCTGCTGCTCTGTATAGATTTTTCATATAATTTCTCCTGAAGGAGCCCTTTCTCTCTCTGACATAGGTGTTGAATTATCTGCTGCAGTTGTTCATGTCCTACTGAGGGATCAGTCAAGGTACCTAAGTTGTCCCAGTCATAGTGAAACATCACACTGGCATCTTAAGTATCAGGTAAAAAGACAATGAACATGGTAGCTAACCAAACTGGAAGTGTCACACACAGATACCACATTGCTTACTCTTACTCATTACTTACTCATTGCTTACTCTTACCTTTCTTATTCTTACTCTTACTCAAGGTATGAAAACCAGTTATTTCAACCAGAATGTATCTAAGCGAGCTTGTTAATCGCATTTGGGTTCTGGCTGGCATGCTTAATGACCACTTTTGAGGTGGTCTTCAGATCCAAGTGTTTCAAAGCTTAATTGCGTGTAAAATTAGATATTGGGATGTCTTCTACGGAACTCTTTCAGTGTTTTTAAATCGCACTATAATTCAGTGGGGCTATTCTAAATGGCAGCCTGTAGTGGCCCAGGTTGATCAGTAGGCCTGTTCTAGGTTCAGCTGTACCTTCACGGTGACAGTACCATGGTTCCTGTAACACACACCGTTTCGTAACGTTTGCCACCTATACGTTTCAGTGACAAATGCACAACTTGCGCGACAGCGTTTGGCTTACTTCAAAATACTATATTTACTGGCAATTGTTAGAATTCAGCAGCAAACACTATATATATGTATAATATATCTCAATTTCACTGAAAAGCCGTTATATAAAAGTATTGCATTATCTTTGAAATCTAAAAAATGCCGTAGAAGACATCCCCCTCCCCCAGCACTGTACTGTTGAGATGCAAGTCCTTTCTCCTGAGAATGAGATATAAATACACACAGCTTAAAAACGCTTTCTCTAGGTTTGTGTATGATGTTTTTTTTCCAGGGAAGTAATTTGCTTTTAAGTTCACAGCTGAACTCTACAAATCTGGTTTGCGCACAGTATGACAACACATCATGAGACAGGCTGTCAAGATCATTTTTAGGATCGACAGGGAAGATTTGAGTGCCAAAATACCTGGTATTTTGTTGACAGTAAATGTATTATGTATATACAGTCAGTGGTTACTTTTTTTGCCTTCAGAATCATGTCAAAGGTACAGAGTTATGCATTCAGAGAAGCCATTCAGCATACTGTTGTACTGAGCTGGTATTTCTGCACTTGTGGCCTTACTCATTCCATTCCCTTTTCTGGTCACTCTACTCTGCTCCATCTCATTGGTTTCTCATGGTTTTTTTTCCATCCACAGAATTGCCCCTGACTATGCTTTTATGTTTATTGCACCATTTTCTGTAAAGTCTAGACACTATATAGTATGTGAAAATCTCAAGAAAGTTGCTGTTTCTACAATACCGACCTGTCGAGTGCTCCGTGGCTGTGAATCTTTATGCTCAGCCGGTTGGTAGAATCAAAATCTTGGTCTGGATTTGTAGCTTCTGGATCTGAAATGTACAACACTGCAAATTCATTATGTTTTGTATTCTGTTTAATTGTTAAATTCGGAGAATGTTGGCTGTCTGGATGAGCACGAGCGTTTGCATGCTGCCATTTCTGCTGTCGTTTTACCGTACCTATAACCTGAGTTTTTACCCACAGTAACAGAACTTGTATATTGCTTTTCTCATCTATTTTAAGCAATTCTCAGCAGTATTAGGCTCTGCAACCTTACAAAGTACACACTACCAGTGGCATACACCTCTCCCCACTAGTCTGGAGGTCTTGCTTTTCGTCACATCGACAGCTAAAACAAACCACCTCGTTCATTATTCCGTAATCCATTGTTTTGTATTCGTCTGCGGTCTGCGTAGGTTCGAAAGCGGTATGATAAATTAAACTGTCATCTCGGTATACATGCAGAATATATTTTTATGAAAAACAAGCGTATGCCTTTGTTTTTCAGCATTCTTGGCACCAGTTCAATATTGTCTACCGTCAAGCTGATGTCTAATTATTACCTCTGGTATGGCTAGTCAAATGCCAGTCATGGGAAGCAAGCTTCGATATTTTTTAAAGAGATATTCGTACGTACAGTTTTACCTGTATTATAATTAAACACCAAGAGGCATGCAGGCAGCAAATGTAATGAAACAGCTATATAATAAAACTTCAATGTTTATAGCTCTGAGACACACTTTTTATGTTCTTGTTTAATCACAAACACCTTATGGCTGTAAATATGATTTGGAAAAGCCAAGAAGGTTTTCCACTTTGCATAAATCCAAGCCTTATTTAAACATGTACTGTATGTAAGCATATATGGTAATTAGACGAGCAGTAAATGGCCAGAGTTTCTGCATTTCAGTTTTCACTGCGTCATTTTGCTTCGTGCAGATGAAAAATTCAAACCCGCTTCCTCTTTGACTTTGAAGAACAGTGTTGATACCTGAAGGCATTTAAAGTAAACATGAACATCGTAAGACCAAAGCATTCTTCTGCGGGAGTGGGGGAAGCTGGGATAAATTAATTAGCATTGATTATCATAATGGGGCAGCTCTGCTGCACTGAAGCTACAAACTCAAATTCAGCATCGTTTTACTATTTAATCAAAATCGCGGTTTCTGCCAGACTTGCATAATCTTGCAGTTTGTGTTTATTATTAAAACGGCTTAATTCATTAACACATTTAGGCATTTTTTTTTATTTTTCACTTTTCTGTTGCAAGGGAATAGTCCAAGAATTTATTCTACCTTAACCGGAAAGTATGCCAAATCATTACATCGTAAAACTTGCTGGAAATTGTTTAGTTTGTGAAGTATGCTAATGGTTCTCCAAGAAATAATGGTCCATTAGCTCAATTAAGATCCTTGACAGTTTGCCCAGGTAAATCTGTTTGTGTGTTTTATGGACATTTGATTTTGATCCTGGAATTGCTCTGAAAAATTCTCCCACACCGAGTACAAAAAATGTAGGACTGGCATCTCAGCCCGATCTAAATGTAGATTACTATTGACTATTTTAAATTGATAAAGCGGACTGTGATAAATGCTTTGTTGGCCGACCTGTAATATGCATAATCAGCGCCGCTGCAAACTCGTGTGCTGGGTCCTGTTCAGTGAGCGATTCGTGTCGAATCCCGGGAAGTTTCCCAGCAGTTATTTCTCTGTGAAAGTAAGACCTTGATTAAGCAAGATCGGAACTCGGCTTCCCCGACTGTTGTCGATCGAGGCTCGTCTGGCAGCGACATTGGCTGCTTGCTCGTGTTGGGTTTGCGAGCAGCGGTTCCCGTATGCAGTGTCCCCGATTCCACAAATCAAGGAACTGAAACTGGACTCAGTAGGGTGGCCTTTTAAAAACCCCGGGAATCATTCATCTGGGCTGACAATTCGAGCATAAAGTGTTTCAGGAACTAGAGTCGGACTGATTAAAATCGTGTCTAGCATGTGAAATTGTGGTTAACGCGACAAAGATATGAGCCAAACTCATAATATATAGGGTTATTGTGGAATACATTGTATGTATGTTATTGTTCACTATTCTGTTTTGCTATGTATTGTTTTCCATTGTTATTCCTGTAGGGAGGTATGCAAGCAAGCATTTCATTGTAGGCTTATTATACAAATGACACAGCTTTTGAATTCTTGAAATATGGTTTTCAGTATCTTCATCCAATCTGTACATGCATAAATATAATTTTCGAATAATGAAATGAATGTACCTCTGCAAATTGGACAAAAACATCACAGCAAGTGTATTCAATAAAGATTTGGATCTTATGTCTACAAATCCCTCAAATTGCAAAGCTTTCCATTTAGAATGTCTGGCTATTTAAAATTCATGAGTAATGTACGTAAACACTACATTCTCGCTGTATCTTGAGAGACTAAGAGTATATACATTTTTAGTTTAATTCTGCTTGAAACGGCTTGACATTTCATAGTTCAAAATAAGATATTGAAATCGTTGATGCGGATAAGCGGCACGAAAAGAGACTTGAGCAGCTCGGTGCGGTTCAGCACACGCCAAGTTAAATGGCAAACATAAAAATATGTTGAACGGTCGGAATCTCAGCGATTACCACATTAATCCCGCGGAGCTTCACGGCAGATCTGCACAGGATGTGTCTGTATGTCAGAAACACTTAGGCCCCTATAGTTTTTGGGAAAAGCGAAGTTTTCCAAATGCATCTCTGCAAAATCAATTGTGAGTTTAATGTCATGTACATGCATTGAAATTCTCACTTGCCTTCTGTGGCTCATAGTGCACGTGGCTAAGTCTCTGTGCCTGTGATCTGAGGGTCGCCATTGGCTTCCGGCATAATAGTCACATGTCTGTGCGCCATTCAGTAAGGCTCCTTAACCCCCCCCCCCCCCAGCTCCATGTGCGCTGCTGCAGGTGGCTGCCCTTAGCTGCCAAACCTGCACTCACCCATATGTGTGTCATGGAGTGCACGACGGGGTAGGCGAAAAAAGAACGTCGCTACAGGCATCAGTACAGTGTCTTTATTGTTATGAAATACATTTAATTTAATTTAATGGATGCATTTATCCAGGGCAACATACATTTGCGAGAACAGGGTCAGTCCACAGAGCACTATATGGGTTAAGCCTCTTGCGGCGTCTTGTCCAAGGGTCCAACAGCGACATTACTCTGCCGACCATAGGATTTGTACAGGCGATCTTCCGATCTCAGGTACAGAGTCCGAACCCAGTGAGCTGCACGCTGCTGCTGTCAATGAATAAATAACTGGGAATTAATACCACTGTAGACAAACACTGGAAACCACAGGTATGAAAACGCAATCAGTTTACAATTAGCTATTGCAGAGGAATTTGTCTGAGGATAAACTCTCCGAGAGAGAATCCATTGGTCACCTCCAACCAGTCCTTCTGGTCTTTGCTGGACGATGGTTTGTGTGATTGAGCAAAGAGAGGGTGATTTTCATCATCAGTGATGCTTCTGATTTAGTGCATATCCTGCTTTTATAAGGGAGGGTTTTATATTATATTAAATATTATATTTATATAAATTATACAGACGCTCCCTGAGTTACAATGGTACACGTTACAGTATTTTGACTTCATGAAGGGTTAATGTTTTTCTGTTTCAGTCCCTTTCCTCTTACGATACTTGCAACTTACAGTAGGTTTATCGGAATGCAATCCCATCGTAACCCTAAGAGAGGCTGCATGCATGCATACAGAAATACACATACATATATATGTGCGTATGTGTGTGTGTGCGTGTGCGCGTGTATAATTATTTTTATATAAGTAGTTTATATCTGAAAGTAAACAACATTATCATACACTTTTAATTTCTTTTGCATTTTTAAACGCACCAGTTTTAAATTACCATCAGTCACAGTCATGTGCCTTGTGATAAACCAGCCATTAGTTTACTTTACCGAGTGAATGAAAATACGGCTTGACTGGGTAACGGATCTTGGATGATAAAGTTTTTCTGATATGCATAGGCCAGACGTAGCTGACAACAGAGGCGATTCTAGGGACACTGGGGGCCCTCAGCAATATACTCGATGCCCCCCCCCCGCCAAGTCCCCCTCTCCCGGCATGGTAAAAATTTATTACGTTTACTTTCTTGATATTATTAAGCACAATTCCTTTGTTTTCCCTTTACTGTGGAAAAAAAGAATACACAAGTGAAGCAGATTTGTCATTGCGATGTACTATGTAATCAGTCCAGCTGGGGGTCACAGGCTGCCTCGCCTGTCCCGTCCCTACGCCTCTGGCTGACAGTCGACCCAGGTTACGTTTCCCTGAATCATGTTACTAAGCCCCTACCTCCACCTTGAAGCTGCTGCCAGATAGCAGGAAGTCAGATAGCCGGCTGTGCCGCTGTTCCAGAGCCATTACCCCGGTACTGACTGGGCGTCCCACTGCTTGACAACAGTGTAGGTGAAACTTTTAATACATAATTTAGTGTGCCAATGTCTCAGACAGAGGGTTGGTATAATATTTAATTTTTAATCATTCAAATAGCTGCGATGCGTTTATTTTTAACAGCGCTGCTGGATGAAACATATCATGCTTTATTTAAATGTATTTATTTTTTTCTGGTCCTGCTCACAACTTCTGAAGTGCCGGTGGCGGTCTGCCCGTGTGAAGCGCGTCACGCACAGAGAGGGTTCCGCGAGGAGAGAGCAGCAGCTGCTTCCTGCCGCGAGGGGACCCAGCCACGCCGATTCATCCGCCTCTACACCTCGGAGTAAATATTAACGTTTCGGGAGCTGCGACGTATTGGCCGCGCGCTGCTTGTCGTGTCTTGTCCGTGGCCGCTTCTCCCCTGGGGTCTCTTGATGAATTACTCCCCGCCACCCCCACACCCTTGCCGTGTACTCCCCGTGCTATTTTTCTGCTCCCGCCTAATGGGAAACGGAGGAACCGGAGATGATCTGGGTACGACTGCCTGGGTTAGAAGCTCATTAAAACATTATACAGTGTGCGGTTTGCAGACACCGTCGGCTGAATCTATGACAAGGGGAACAAAAACCTCACTGAGGATATATCGATTTTTTTTTTTTGTTACATTGAACAGGAGGGAGCTTCTCCTTGCAGGACCGTGTCCTGTGTGAACTCCATCCTGCATCTCCATGGGGCTGTTCCACTTTCTCTCAATAGAGACGATGGCATTTTAAGAAAAGGAGCCCCACTGGAAGGTGATTATTTTTTTGTGTATCTATTCTAAGGTCATACTTAAAACATCTGTATATATTCAAGAAATAAAACACATACAGGCTGGTTGACTAGACATTTCTGAATGACCCCCTGCTCCCCAATACTCACATCCTCTTCCAAATTCACCCCCACCCCCAAACACTGTCTGGGATCAGATAATCATTCTCCAGCAAGTGGTAGAACTGGAGGACTAACTGAACGTTACAATGTGATTTCTTTGATTGTGACATCCCTTTTCCGACAAGGCGAATGTCCATTAACGTCCCTCTGAGTTCGTTTCAGACACGGGGGGGGGGGGGGGGGACATTCCTTGTTGTTCACTTGTCATCGTGCTTCTTGCCCTTCCTCTGAATTTAGCTACATGTTTTTTGATAAGGAATAATCAGATGGTCAGGGTGTAAGGTTTGCGGCTCAGTTCATTTGCACTGGAAGTACAGGTACCCTTGGGAAGCCTTGTAAGCCGGAGATGACTGAGGTCCACAGCTTTAGAGGTGTTAGAGGCACAAAAAAGTGTCTTACTTTTGTAAAATAAGGCAAAAATGAACATTGACAGCAATATTTACAATATATAGTCTTTCGGTTGGTATTGATTTATTTCATCGGTATGCATTGCATTCAGTTTCAGTTTTGTTGTATTTTGCTGTATTGGATATAAGATGCAGAAGCTCCTGGGGTTATGATGTGGATGAATCTATTGTAAAGCAGAAATGCATTTTAATACAGTACACCTAACCTAACAAACGTCACAGCCTAGCCTACCTTAAACATGCTTGGAACACTTACATTAGCCTCTAGTTGGGCATAATCATTAGCACAAAGCAAAATTAATTGAATAATGTACTGAAAGTGAGAAAGAGAATGCAATTGGAACCATTCACCATTCACGCACACATGCACTCCTACGGGTAATTTAGCAACTCCAATTAGCCTCCGCATGTTTTTGGACTGTGGGGGGAAACCGGAGTACCTGGCAGAAACCCCACGAGGACATGGGGAGAACATGCAAACTCCACACACATATGACCCAGGTGGAGACTCGAACCTGGGTCCCAGAGGTGTGAGGCAGCAGTGCTAACCACTGCACCACCAGGTGGAGACTCAAACCTGGGTCCCAGAGGTGTGAGGCAGCAGTGCTAACCACTGCACCACCATACCGCCCCCTGGAATATTCATAGTAAAGTCAAAATATCATAACATAGACCATCGCACCTCGTTATCCCTGTCCTGTTCTGGCTCAGTCCTCATCCGTTTGTAGCTTCCCTGTATCCTGTACCTCCTTATCCCTGTCCTGTTCTTGCTCAGTCCTCCTATATCTCAGCCAAACTTCATCCTACCTTGTTTATTACCCTTCCCAACTGTGCCCCAGCCCTGCTGCGTGCTTGTTATCCTGACCATCCTGTTAATCTGTCCTTCTTTCACTTCATCTTGGTACAGCCCTGCCATCCCTCTGTTCTGTACAGTTTT
The DNA here is from genome assembly GCF_023856365.1 of Brienomyrus brachyistius. Lineage (NCBI taxonomy): Eukaryota > Metazoa > Chordata > Actinopteri > Osteoglossiformes > Mormyridae > Brienomyrus > Brienomyrus brachyistius. The sequence continues at coordinate 1,861,642 of NW_026042334.1, read as the reverse complement.
TTTTTTAACCCTGCCCACCTGCAGCTCCATCCCTGTTTAAATGGTTAAAGAAGTCCCTCCTCCCATGGTAACCCTCTCTTTTATGGTTCGCCTCATATGCTCTCGTCTCGGGGGCCTGACGAGATGTCCGGGCCGTGGGCTTGGATGAGTAATGAGCCCAAGTCGAGGTTCAAACTAAATAGCGGAGCGTCTAGATCTAAGGGACTCTGTAGTGCTTTTATTAATCTTTAATGGGTTTGAGGACGGGGTGCAGGTCATCAATATTCAGGCCGATCTGAAGAGAGCGATTTGCCTTTAGAATTCATTGTGATTAAGTCAGAATGGCCTGGAAACTGTCATACCATCTCTGCATATAGTATCAATTTGAATGTGTTGCGTATGTAATACCCTTTCAGTCATGGAACTGGTTTGTTGAATGGTACAATGGTTTCTTTGAAAAGGTCTGGAGAAGAATTTAATACCTACACATATTCAAGGTCACCTCCCAGCAACAGTGTACGACCCTTGAAGACGGTGCATAGCAACGGCAAAACAGGTGGGTGACATTGTTTGGGGGGTGGTGGGGGGGGGGGGACGCTGTACATGAGACGCCGGCTTCAGAGACCCCTGTAGAGGGGACGCTGCGTGGTCGGCCCCCTAGTGGAGGTTGGCCGAAAGTGCGGCAGCTGTAATTACGTCGCACCTGCAGAGGTAGCCTCTCTAAGCCGCCAACGCCACAGAGGGAGGTCCGGGGCCCAAGGTCGAGTCTGACATTTTCACTGCGTATTTTTTATATTTCTTTTTCTTGAGATGAGAATAGAGTTTCTGTCATGAGCCGCAGTGATTCATGGCAGAGCACAGAGATAAAAACGTGCCTGCTCCTCTGACAGGATCACTGTTAGGACCTCCGAAGGATCTGCTGCACGAAACGACAATTTGTTTTACGATCTACTTGCCCGGAAATGTGATGTCTTAGCTGGACCCCCCCCCCCCCAAAAAAAGGAATAATAACTTCCTTACCATCTAATTCCAGCTTTACGAGCGCTGCATATTATGTCAAATGAATTGCTGTGTCAGCTGTGTGGCAGATTGATTAATTAAAAAAAAATTTTTTTTTGCCGGTTGGTATTGTGTGCTAAACATTAATGTGATATTGAGTTTCGCTGCTCCCTGCATATGCAGTGGCGCCAGTGGCTCTCCTCAAATCGAACGCCTCGCGTTACCTCGCCGCGGTACCTCCCCTGCTGGGAGTCCTTCCCCCCCCGGTCCAAAGTTTCCATGTTGGTGCCGCACAGAGCCTCGAGAGCCGCGGGGGGGAACCTTCCGTGCGCTTGGTTCCAGGTCTTGTCTGAGCAGAATGATAAAGAATGTAATGAACTGAGAGTCCAAGAAAGGCCATTGACTCCTGGTATAAGGCATCATAATTTTTTTTTATTTATTTTTTTTACGCAGACTTTAATTTGGTGCTCACGCAAACCACTGCTGAATGTAAACAAAAATCCAGTTATGAGATACCTAAAAAAAAAACCTTTTCAAATGGGGAAAAACACACAAGTGAACCTGACGGACGGGGTGTCACTCCTCTGCATTCCGGTCGGCGTGTGTTCACTGGTACGCACCCCACAAATGTCCCACTGATGAATGAGTCATGGCCGCCTCACTTCCTGTCTCATCAGCTGTGTCCAAGAAACTGATGGCACTCCTCTCTCTCTCTATCTAGCTGTTCCTTCCTCTTTCTGTCTGACTTTGGCACCATCTGTCTTTGTATTGTACTCGGTGGTTTCGAGGTCCAGGAGGATAAATGTATGGGTGACACCTGTTATTGTTTTGGATCAATTTCATTCGACAGTCATCAGAGGCAAACGGTATCCACTGGGACCATTGTAATAGAGGCATATGTTTGATATTGATGTGTGCTTACCCAGAGCTACCTGCTCTGCAATAGGCCCAACGTCAATACCAGACCGTCTTTACTTATCATCAATATAAACACTATTTAAATGGGGTTTTATCAGACTAATGTGCTTTGCAACCTTCATCAGTAGACACACGAGTTCAGAATTTGCCCTACAAAAGATGTCTTTGGTGCTTGATAGTGGGGAAGAGAGGGACAAGGCCTGCTTTTCTCCGAAGCTAAAGAGAGGTTTTCTCAGAACTTGATGTCTTAATCCTTGCTGCAGAGTCCCTTGTTCCGTTTTAAGACCACTAACACAGCACACAGTGAAATTAAAGTTGTAAATATTCCAAACGAAGCAGTGCATCCTGGGGGATGCTGGGTAGGTAATAAGTGCGATCCATGCAAAATGAACACCAGGAAGGATCCCGCTCCTCGATCAATGAGGAGTAAATAATGATTTGACCTGCCTGTTTCCCGGCTCCTTGAGTGTTTACTTACCTGGTGTAGCTCTCTGCTTGCTTTTCTTAAGCACAGAGAAAATACTCCTTGGCATAATTGGAACAAGAAAGAGATTAATTACACAGGTAGCTAATGTGATTCTTGTTTGTTGCCTCCACAAGTAAAAAAAATGTTTTTCTCAATGAAAGTTATTTGGGTTTTTTTCTGCGTATCCAGCAGTTCCATTCATCTACTTCTCCCCCTGTATTTGGAGAATTTGTTATTTTTTAAAGCAGTTTATGCCTGCAATTTGATTCTCCCCCTATTTTTTGCATGAGGGCCAGCTTGACCTGCCTTATCGGAGTAGCAGAGTGGTTCAGCCGGAACCAGGGGCGCTGGGCTCGTGCCTCATCTCCCTCTGACACGGCAGGCGCATGTTATCAGTAGCGATATCCTAGCCGCCTCCAAGATAGCCACCAGGTCTGACACTGTGTGTGTGGCACCACACAGACGACAGCGTAATTGAAGGCATCGTCCTCCGTTGCGTTGGCGTGCCACTTTAATTACGGAACTGTCACTCCCGGAAATCAAAGATTCGCTTTGACTGCGGGTGGCTCGTGCAAAAGGGATTTTTCACCCACCCCCCCACTGCCATGCTTCCAGATGGCTTTTACTGAGTTATGCGGGTATTTTCTGATACATGGGTCATTTAAGAAGGGGGTACAAATAGAGTATCTTAAAGGAATTAAACATTTTGGGAGCAAAACTAGAATTAATAATATGTAAACAACTCCTTTTGAACATTCACACTTTGATGGCATGTTGATTATTATGGTATTGCATAGACATCCGATCACACTGACAGAGTCTGTGTTCTGTTGCTTTTCACAGACTCAAACTCACAGGAGACATTTCATTCCCAACTGTATCTCAGGGACTTGCATAGGCTGGTGGTCTGTCTTGGGCTGAGAAGGAAGGCGACAAGAGAATAAGGCTGGTGTTTCCAAGTCTCTCTCTCTCTCTCTCTCTCTCTCTCTCTCTCTCTCTCGCTTTCTCTCTGTCAGGAATGCCCTTGAAGTAGCTCCTCTATAATCACAGATCTCTCTTTAACCCCATGGTCACCTCTCTAGTCAGCCAGATGCTCCGAACCAGACTGATGAAACATTGATGAAACATTATTGGAATGTCCACGCTGAAGGACTGTCCCGGTTATTGTGTTTATCCTCCGCACAGGCACTTCAGCTCTGGGCCACTCACTCTTTTTGCTGTGTTTCTTGGTACGTATTAGTCAATGTATTGAGCTGGTGGCCGTTCAGTTATTGCTTAAAGGCGTTTTTGGTTCAGTCATCAGGATACTGATCACAGTAGTTGGGTAGGATATTCAAGTGGGGTGGGGGGGGAGAGTTGAGTGAAGAGCAATGGCCATGGATATTTAAACTTGGGTGGTGCATGTGTAGGCTACGTCTATCTGTATTATAGGACGAAAGATTCTGTGTATACCCACAACAAGCCTTTAACTAGTTGTTCTTCAGTTAACTTAGTCACTGTTGCGGAATACAATAGGGATGCACCCGAATATGAACACATTAATCGGAAACGCATCTGTCGTAAAGAGATATTTATGTTGCTGTGCACCTCCAATAAACGGCATATTAAAAACACACATACAAAATGTATGTTCTGTATATGAAGATACAGGGCAGTGCAGTGGCTTGTGGGTAGTGTAGTGGTTTCATACCACCCAGGAGGCCCTGGTGAATCTGCGCTTCGGCCTGACCATTACCCAGGATCTTGCCTATCTTTGTCAGGATGGGCTCCAGCATCACACAAAATGGAACAGCAGATGACACCATGATAAGGAAATGTACGTCGAATTAACTTGGGTTTAATATGACACAGCAATGTTGCTGGAAAAAAGACTCGAGTGAAAGACCAAACCGGTTCATATTCATCGTCATTTTGTAGTCTGCAAGGAGGGTATGCAAGGTTTCATTGTACTAAGTACATTGTATTCTGTGTACATCACAATAAAGCTTTGAATCTCATGTGATAGTAATGTTTTGAATTTGTCTTTGCCTTTTGTTCCAAATTCTGAACCTAGAATTAGTGAGTCCATTGCTCTGGAATTGTAGACTGATGTTACAAATTCTTTTAAACATGCATTTTAGTTTACTACCTTTTTTCCGTTTTCCCCGCTGCTCTCCTGCTGTGCCGCCTCGCTGAACTTCAGTGGTTCATCAAGGTAATTAGTCGTCCTGAAAATTTTAACTCCACTATCGTATGCACATTGTTGGCCTCAATGAGACTTTGAAGAAGGGGTTTCATTTGCGGAGTGTGCCCTGGAGACATGGAAAACCTGCCCCCCCCCCCCCCTCCACCTGTGCCCCCCCCCCCATGACGGTGTGGCTCCACAGTTACAGCTGTGTGTTTGTACAGTTATGAATCAAACCAGTATAACTAATAAAACTACCTGTTCATGAGAAGCCTCAGTGACAGATGTGCAATGTGGCCCCCCCACCCCGTCTTGACAACGTATTGAAGACTTGCCAGCTGGCATTTATAGCGGGGGATCCTCATTTCCATTTCTCACCCAGGACCACATAAGCTGGGGGGGGGTAAACTGCAAAGCAGAAGGTGGAGCCCCCCGGTGAGGGCCAGCGTGGCCTTGCATTTTCATCGCGCGTGCTGGCCTGCCCCTGTCACACGAACACCAGCGAAACAAGACAAACCTCAACAGCTGGGCTCTTCCTGAAAGGAGTGCGCGCTCCCACCCATTTAAACGTGACCTTATGGCATCTAGCTTTCACCGTGCACATCGTGGCGTGAACTCAACAGTCTGTGTGGATTCACGTCCGTGATTGGATGACAGCTAAATTGGAATAATCCATTAGACTGAAATTTTTACCCCCATTTTCCGCATCCTACTTGTATGGCTTCATCTTTTACGATCAATATTCGTTTCCATAGAAAGAGAAAAAAAAATGTCTGGCAACTGAAAGGCTGAAACACACTCCTGTCAAGAACTGCTCATTTTCATAAAGGTCCCCTGTGTTACACCATGTGGATGTTTGTGCGGGAAAACCTTTAAGATGACAGGGACATAAAGCACAAGAGCTCCGTCATTTGCACAGAGAGGAATCTGCACTGAGGGTGATTCCAGCCCCTGGGGGAAACGCAAGGTAATTGGGGCTCTTTGCTGTTCGTAACTCTTTCCAGGCTTGCTGTAGATGGTACGGAGAACGCTGTCACCTGGGCCGGTCCCGCTGGGCAGCAGATACGCAGCTTTTCACTTCACCTCGCCAGTTAAGCACTTAATTGAACGTAACTCCTTAATTAAACTGACGCCTCCTCGCACCGAAGCATTGTTCGCGGTACCGATGAGCCTCCCTGTGTGATGAGGAGGTCTTGTTTCGCCAGGCCTGACCTTCCTATTGCTGTCCTGGGGGGGGGGGGGGGGGTGTAACAGCCGCAGCCTCAGATGATAACCTCTGTGAGGGTAAGGCTGTCAGGAGTAGGTCACCGGCATCGTCCGAAAAGCTCTGAGAATGCGAATCGCATCTTGCCTGTTGCTTTTCTAGAATCCCTTTAAGGGAGTGGGGGGAGGGTTTTAAATGCATAAAACAAACAGTAATGCTCAAGGTACTGCCTCAATGGATCGGAGCCAGATATTGAGGTGAGCCAATCGATGAACAGACATCCCTCTGTGTTAATGAAGTCGGATTAATTCTCTCTCAAGACAAATTATAGGGGATTGGTGTTGGGTATCCTCCTGGGAGACGAAAGCTTGAAAAAAAGATGGACCTGCTGAAGACGGTTTTAATCTATATATTGAAAGTACAAGTGGAAGGGAAAAAGTCATTGTTTCTGTGTTGTGATTTCTCCATCCTTACACTGTCAGTGACATGCACCTGCCATTCGGGATTAGCGCCAAACCACGCGGTTCACCACAAGTGGAATCGGCGATCTGCGAACGGCTGTAATGGGAGGGTGTACGAACCAGCCTCGTGTCCTCGCTCACTGTTTGTTTACATCCCGTCAATCCTTCAGGCTATAGAAGCGCATCTTTAACCCGCTATTTAACTCAATATGTTAGCCGTGTCACGCCCCGCTCGTCCACTCCTCCTGTGTGCCACGCCTCCTCATCTACCTCATGTGGAATCCCCATGTTATCAGCTGTTTCTCGTCACTGTTGATTAGTCCATGCATTTAAGTCCGCATTAAAGTTTGTTTCCCCGGTCCGGTCATTAACATCCGTCCTTTTATGGTGTATCGTGTTCCTTGCTGTTTTCTAATTAAATCCCTCGTTCACCCGATTTCCCGGCTCCTGTTCTGCCTCCCTGCTCTGGGCCCAAGCGCGTGCATATGACAAGCGCAACAGTTCAGGAACCTCGCTCGAGGGTAAAGTAACAGGGTTCCTTCAGAATTCTCCAGCAGATCATGCAACTAATGATGGAAATGAGCACAGGAGGCAACAGTGGGAATAATTCCGAGCGATATAAAGGATACGAGGCCTGATCCCCATTATCATAACATTTAAGACACATTTGCATAAAAGCCTTTCAATCAGGCGCAGTGAAGAAATTGACCGTGTCTGTAATTCAGTCATAGCTGGTTTCTTATTCATCCAGGACCCTGGAACTAATCAGAAGAGTGAAGGGGGCATTGATACAGTAGACGTTTCACCTCAGCAGTCAGCTGGTTATTCCGAAATGCCCAAAATATCATGGCCTCGTTGTCAGTAAACAGATGATTTATTAGGTGATGAACAGTTCTCCAATAGTTCCAGCAGTGTTTTTACAGCAGTCGTGTCTGTGAGGGACTGACGTCCCGGGCAGTGCGTGTCCTCACGTTCAGTCACTGTGTTTCCTGAGATAAGCTCCAGGCTCATTTTGACCTTGAATTGGATAAGTGCTTAGGGTTGACAAGGTGAATGGATTATGTGTGCATGTTTTTTTTAAAATTGGACTAGGTCATGAATTTGTCTGAACTATTCTTAATAATCCGTGGCCGGGCTTCAGGGTCTCAGGGAACATGTTTATTAATATTCCAGTTGGTTACTGACTTTGCTCTGTGCCTGGGTGGTCTCAGAAAAGGATGACAGTCGAGCATATTTACCCCAAATTCACTGGGGGCTTTTTTTTTTTTTTTTTACGATGGCATATGTTAAACTTTCATGGTTCAACAATATTAATCAGGATTTTTCATTACCTATGAGAACAAAATAATAATAAATAAATAAAGCTATTGACCTACACTGATTTGCATTGGCAAGTGTTGCCTGAAATTTCCATAAGCATAAATGCATTTTTCATTTGGACAGGTGGTGGGTGAGCGCCGGAGTTAAAAAATGGGATTGTTTGCCTCCATGGTGTTAAAGTCCATGAGGTACTGAATGGCAAATGATTATAATACTTATGTTTCCACGTCTTGAGCCAACTTGACTTGGTATTGATTGGGGTCTTATACCAAGAGGATTATGGGTAACCTCAAAACCTGGAGCAGATGTTTTGCTGTTTTTAGTAGGACAAAGCATGCTGTAGTCAAATGGAGGCATGAGAATTATGTATTCTGTTTGGTTCCACTGGAACTCTGTCAGCCAGGCCCCATGACGGCGCCTGCCCTTCATGCACATGCTGGAGAGCTTCTGCAAAAATGTGTGCGTGCGTCAAAGAAGTGAAATCTCCAGCACCGGTGTGGATGCCATCGAGGGTTATTCTGGGGGGGGGGTCCAGTGGGGCCATAAAAATATGCTGTGTGTGCCTGTACTGCCTGGGGACGTGAGGGATCCGGCCTGGTGCCATGGCGGCCTGTTGGGGCATCAGGGATGAAGGTGAGGGGGGGGCGGATGCCTGGGGGCAGATGTAGGCTGAATGCACAGGGGAGGGGGGGCATAGGGGTATGGGAAAGCAGCTCTGCATCTGGAACATTCCTGAGGGCCATGGTGGAAACGGTGAAAACCACTGTGCCGATCCCACCAGCATGGAGATACCTGTGGGAGGGATCTGGCAGGATGCCATTTGCCAAAAACACAGCAGTTGGAAGGAGATAATGAGAGCTATAAATTCTGAGTAGGCTTACCAAGACTACCACACCCGTGACCCAAGTTTTGTCTGAATATAATCATCAATCTAAATATTATAGCATTACCGGCTTGACGGGTGAGGCAGAAATCCGTGGTGGATTGTTTTATTAGCACTCGTTAACGTTCCCAGACTGTTACCCTATAAGATCCTAGCGCAGTAAGACAAATAGATTGACAGATGATTAAAGGAAAGGATCAGAAGACCCCAGACACAGTGCACTTGATATGGTGTATTATGTAACTGACAGTGCTAAGAGGTTAAACTCCAGGGAGTGAGCCCTTTAATTTTGTTTATTTTTAGAAACGACCATCGCGACCGAGGTGGCTGGACCGCAGGCGATACCCGTCCCTCCGCGGACACCGTGACAGTGCTGGTTTTAAGGTCGCCTCTGACAGAGAGATCCTGCAGAATCTTCCGGACCGTGACTCCCTAGTGCAGGGGACTGTTCCCAGGATGGGAAAGAACAATTTCATCTAAGCGCAGGAAATGAAATAAGCTTCTTTTACATGGAGATGCAGGACATACACATGCACACACACACACGCACACATGTATGCAGGAAAACCCTCGACAATATGCTTTTTTTCCTCAAATTGATCTATCTGAAGGTTAATGGTAAAGTGTGAAGACTTTGTCAGACTAAATTACAGAGGAAAATGTAATAACGAGTTGTATTTAGACCCAATTTTCTTTTGATTTATTTTTCTTTTATTGTTGCAGCCTCTTCCGTATTGCCGTAAGAAAATAATTACACTGCAAAACCGGAGAACGAGGCCAAAGTTATTGCGCAACCACCCCCCCCCCCCCCCCCAAAAGTAATTTGGATGCATCCGTCGTCCAGCGCGAGGCAACAGCGTGTCCGTCATTTACATATGAATTAAACTGATCGGAAGGTGAGACGGGGGGTAATGTTTCCCAACACCGTTACATTGACGAAATGGTAATTAGATTCCGGAATAAGTCCTTGCGACACAGGGGGACCGTTTGTTGGTTATTTATTTATTTTGTGCGAAGTTTCCACGTCCTCAAGCAAAACCCACCGACCCCGTCTGCTACGGCTTCAACCGCCGAAATTCAAAACAAGAAAACAAAGAAGCGATTGCAGCAACCGGCCCGTCTTATGACTCATTACCGCAACCGTGGCGTGTTTCCTAATTACCAATCAAAAAGAAGCCTTCTGTTTTTCTTTTTGTTTTTTTTTTCATCACCCCCTTCCCTCGTTCTGGCCTCGTTCGAACTCTGCCAAGGATCATCTGACGTGAGGAGAGCGGCTGTTGAACTGAACGCTATTTGTGGGTCCCAGTGTACCGGGGACCCCCGGTGACGCGTTAATCAGCTCAGTGCGGATTAGTGGTGCAGCACCTCTCTCCTTGAGGATTTTGGGGGGGGGGGGGGGGGGCTGGGGGGAGACAGTGTTTTGCTGTGCTTTTCTCACTGTCTTCTCTATTATATTGGGTGGGGTGCCAAGTTACCTAGTCCAGCACACTGCACCTGCCCCCCTGCCATGTAAAGGAAGTCTTGTATGTCTGTCACCACACTCTGAACCTTCCTGACCTCCCCCCCCTTGCATTCCATTCTTACACATGTCAGTGACCCCCCCCGGCCCCCCCCCCCCCCCCCCGCCCCGTAACAGAAGCTGTGAGGCAGCGTTTACCTTTGGATGCTCTGCTACATCTCTACGTGAGGCCAGGTGTGATTTCCAAACCTAAACAGAAAAGCAAGAACCTGTGAACCTACAAATTAGATATAAAATGCATGTATCTTCTTTTCTTTTTGTATTACTTTTACGAGAGGGACACAGCTGTCAGCGCTGCCACGACTGTTTAGGAGCGGTCCGATCTTTACATCCCTGTTCTGATTTTTCACTCGGGCTCAGCCGTGCAGAAAAAAAAAAAAAAAAGCAGAATGTGGCGGAAATGAAATTCCATCCCGGCCAGCAATCCGGAATTCTCTCCGCGGGTTTTAATCAGGGAACGGCGGGCCGAGAATATCCGGTTTAATCTTTCATAAGTCGTCTCTGTGACGTTTCGTTTGATTGCACTCGTGGGCTGTGAGGCGCACTCCCACATCCTGGGGGGGGAGAGGGAGGCGGTTGCAGGGAAGGAGGACGAGGTGAGGGGGAGAGAAGTGCAAATAAAGACAAAACTGAAGGTCATTTAAAAAAAAAAAATGGGGGCAACCTAGGAAAGGTGAGGTTCGCTTGTGATTCCATGGTGGGAATCGGCGCGCTGTGGGTTCTGATCCCCTGGCCAGCTGGTTTTGTGCACCTTAGTAACAGGGTCCATCATGGGACCTCAGCCCATAGGAATGTGGTTCTGGAGACTGTCACAAAAATGGGATGCCTCCCATCACCTGGGCATGTACTCCTGGGGGAGTCTGGTGTGGTTGCCCTCCCTGAGCGCCTGGTCAACGGCGCTTATGTATCCGTCAATGAGCTGCTTCATCTCGGGGGTGAAGGGGTTGAAGTCGGCCCGCCGGCCGCCTGGCCGCTTGAAGTGGCCATCCTGGTTGCTCTCGGCACAGAGCAGGCGCTCCTCCGAGGCGCTGGTGTTCAGAAAGGCGGCGATGGAGCGTAGTTGTGGCACCAGCGTTGCACGCAGCTCCTCGTAGTGGACCACAAGCAGCCGGTGGCCGAAACGGAGCCAGTCCAGCACGTGGGATGCCCACCAGGAGGCGTAGCTGTCCACAAACTCCGGCCACTCTGTGGGGTGGGAGCAGAGATGCCATTAAGAACATGATCATAGTCAGAAAAAGGCTGTATCAGGACCGGATCACTGTCTGGTAAAGGCCGAGTCGATGTTGGGTAAAGGCCGCGTCAGGACCGGATCACTGTCGGGTAAAGGCCAAATCAGGACCGGATCACTGTCTGGTAAAGGCCGAGTCGATGTTGGGTAAAGGCCGCGTCAGGACCGGATCACTGTCGGGTAAAGGCCGCGTCAGGACCGGATCACTGTCGGGTAAAGGCCGCGTCAGGACCGGATCACTGTCGGGTAAAGGCCGCGTCAGGACCGGATCACTGTCGGGTAAAGGCCGCGTCAGGACCGGATCACTGTCGGGTAAAGGCCAAATCAGGACCGGATCACTGTCTGGTAAAGGCCAAGTCGATGTCGGGTAAAGGCCGCGTCAGAACCGGATCACTGTCGGGTAAAGGCCGCGTCAGAACCGGATCACTGTCGGGTAAAGGCCGCGTCAGGACCGGATCACTGTCGGGTAAAGGCCGCGTCAGGACCGGATCACTGTCGGGGAAAGGCCGCGTCAGAACCGGATCACTGTCGGGTAAAGGCCGCGTCAGGACCGGATCACTGTCGGGGAAAGGCCGCGTCAGGACCGGATCACTGTCGGGTAAAGGCCGCGTCAGGACCGGATCACTGTCGGGGAAAGGCCGCGTCAGAATCGGATCACTGTCGGGTAAAGGCCGCGTCAGGACCGGATCACTGTCGGGTAAAGGCCGCGTCAGGACCGGATCACTGTCGGGGAAAGGCCGCGTCAGGACCGGATCACTGTCGGGTAAAGGCCGCGTCAGGACCGGATCACTGTCGGGGAAAGGCCGCGTCAGGACCGGATCACTGTCGGGGAAAGGCCGCGTCAGGACCGGATCACTGTCGGGTAAAGGCCGCGTCAGGACCGGATCACTGTCGGGGAAAGGCCGCGTCAGGACCGTGTAATGACTCTCAGGACATAATGACCAGGCTGTGACCATTTCATGACTTTGTGTGAACTACATGGTGCCCATGTTGCAGAATTTGTACCTTTGCTCTTCCAGTGCTGCTCAGAGGCGTGGCCCAGGTGGCCGGCACACTTGCGGTTGAACTCGGCCATCAGTGAGTGGTACGGGTTCCGAATTAGCAGGATGGCCGCATCATACATCTCGATCTCACGCCTTCCGCTCTCGTGGGTCTTCACGCAGATGGTTCTCCCGCTCTTCCAGTAGTCCTTCTCACCCTTGAAGCCTATAGCAGAGATGGAAGGGGGGGGGGGGGAGACAGATAATCAACTGGCACGGCCCCCAAAATGACCCTTCAACACTACGTGGGTATCATCTTCAGTCCAGCTTTGCTTGGCTTCAGCTAAATAAGGTAATGGTTAAAGTACAGAGAAGTTTCAAGTTATAAAAAAAAAAATTGCAGGATGTAGAGTTTTACCACCGAATCTGTTTTGACAGTCTCTACCACAGTAACAAAGGGGAGTAATTACCAAATGACGTTTCCATTCAACTGGAATCCAGATCCTCCCCTGCACCCTTCTGTTTAGAAAAAGTCATTTCGATCTGAATGAGGACGCCAATGGAGGGCTTTCATTTCACAGGCCACGTCATCGGGCGTGTTTTTTAGATCAAGGCAGAACAGGGGCCCGGGATGCAATCAAAGCGTCTCTCGCGTTCTGCCGGCCGCTTACGCGATTCCGGAGAAGCGGACGCGGCGCAATTAAAAAGCTGCAACGCTAAAATCGGAAGCCGATTACATGCTCCGGCATCTGCAGCTCAGCGTGCAGAATGTTACATCTTCAGAGGGACTTATTTAATTCCTTTTCTTCCCCCCCCCCCCCCCCGACAAAAAAGACATATCTGACTCATAGCTAGTCACCTTATTTAATAAAGGTGGGCCTTTTTTGTAGAGCAAGGGAATTCATGCACTTAGTGTGCTGAACCCTAGGGGAAAAGCATGAACACAGCTTTAATAAAAAAAAATTTTTAAATGGCTTGAATGTGATAATAATGTAATAAGTTATTATATTACAGCGCAGGGGCGGCATGGTGGTGCAGTGGTTAGCAATGTTGCCTCACACCTCTGGGACCCGGGTTCGAGTCTCCGCCTGGGTCACGTGTGCGGAGTTTGCATGTTCTCTCCATGTAGTCGTGGGGTTTCCTCTGGGTACTCTGGTTTCCCCCCACAGTCCAAAAACATGCTGAGGTTAATTGGAGTTGCTAAATTGCCCATAGGAGTGCATGTGTGAGTGAATGGTGTGTGAGTGTGCCCTGCGATGGGCTGGCCCCCCATCCTGGATTGTTCCCTGCCTCGTGCCCATTGCTTCCGGGATAGGCTCCGGACCCCCTGCGACCCAGTAGGATAAGCGGTTTGGAAAATGGATGGATGTATTACAGCGCAACTATCACTCTGTTTGCAGCAAACTGATTTGACTAACATAAAATTTGTGGAGACTAACACTGCAGTGACCCAAATAAACTCACCCCCCATCTTTTGGTATCTCCTGGAAATTAGAATTAGGACAAGGCCAAGATGGAGCATAAAGAGGTGAGTGTTTTTTTTTCTTTTTTCCAACTTTTGACCAAACCAACTAAAACTACACATGCCCGTCATCTCAGGGTCTGGGGGGTCCAGGAGGGGGCCCTGGTGGGAGGGGGTTCCATGTCATGTATTTCATGGTGGACTGGTTGAAGGACATTTGTCCAGGACTTATAAGCAGCGAGCCGGTAACTGCAGCTTGTTGGGTGGCTCTGTTCATAGAAAGTGCATCTTGTGTCTGTGGTGTCTGGAATTGTTGATTCATGGGTGTCATTGGCCAGTTACCTTTGTTGTACAAGGTCCCGTCAAAGTAGTAGCTGCCAGTGTAGAATCCAGTGGCCAGCTCAATGAGGTGTCGAACCCATGTGTTTCCAGCCCCCGGGAAACTGGACAGTGCCACCAATCTGCTGGGCTTATCAGGCAGAAACTCCCGTTCGGTGCACCTGGAATCTGTGATTGCCGAAATGTTATAAGCACCCTGTAGACGCTAAACATCTCCCGATCTATGCTGACTAGTTCAGCTCGGCCATCTGCGAGCCTCTGGGCAGCAGAATGATCAAGATGTCCCATGTGCAGTGTGAATTTCAGCCATTTGTCTGGCTTGTCCAAACTCTTTGGGTACAAAGGGGTGCCACTGCGGCCATTTTTAAATCCCCCCCCCCACCTATCACATAAAAAAAAATAAAAAATCACCCGTTCAGAACTCGGATCACTTTATTGCCAGAATGGACAAACATTCCAAAATTGCTTGTGGTTCGGTAACAAACCTGAAGTACAGGACAATATTACAAGACAATGGACAGAAACCCTTTAGTGTACAATATACACAAAACTAAAGAACACAATAAAAACTACGGTTTTGCAAGAAACACAAGGGCAAAGGTGTATTGCAATAAACACAAGCCTCTCGTGCAAATGACTGCAAAGGAATCCGCATGCTAAGGGCAGGTTTCCTAGCTGCAGAACAGTCCCGATTCCCTGCCACAACAAAAACAACTGTTCACTGTAGGTCCGGAAGCAGCACTGGCGTGCCTACCTTGCACAGGGGTCTGGTAGACCTGGAAAGAGTGGCTGTCTGGGGGGGCCGGGGGCACGGTGGTGTTGGCCAGGGCGCAGCGCTGGTCGGGGAGAGGGCGCTGCAGGCTGAAGCTGAGCGAGGCGAACCCGCAGTAGCAGTCAGGCTTCCGGAGCACGGCCAGCGGCAGCTCCTGGTGATGTCACACGGCACACATGTGGTCACCTCCAAGGACGAGCTTTAAATCCACAGGGGAGCGCTACGGACGGCCTGGGACCCATCGCGGGGGGAAAACCTGGACGCTCTAGTTACTGGTTCTGTGGCAAAGCACCCGGTGGCTTTGGGGGACAGGCTCCCACCTTCGCCGGGTCCTCTCATGGTCATTGAGGTGTGACTGCCCCCCGCCCAGCTTGAGGGGGGCCTTCCTGAGTGCCGCTCAGACCCACGGTCAGCCCAGAATATTAAATCGGCCCGAAACGCTTCTGCGCCGACGGGAAGACCGCGACCTTCCGCGAGCTACCAGGTGGGTCAAATCGTTTCATTTCAAAACTGCCATACTGTAGGAAAATGAAACCCCTTCTCAGTGTAACCCTCAGGATCCCACATGCGCATATGAAACAAGTATCTAATCTAAAATTTATTAACCTACTGCTAGGTGCTAATGTTACTCTGAGAATTCCCCTGTGTGGCAGCAGGCTGGCAAGGTTTACAAAGAAAAAAACAACACAGCCTAGGAAAATAATATATATATAATCTGTGGGCCGTAGTGTGATTTATTCATTGCTACTGACGTGAGCTGGCCCCACTGCGGTGTCTGGCTCGTTTCTTAAATGAAATGCTCTGTATTGACCCTGTGTGGACCTCACAGGTGGTCCCTTGCCTAATCCAGGGTCCTTTTTAAAAATGCCATTAGAGCTTCTAAAACACAGACGTACCAAATTCGTCCCCCAGTCCTCTCTCGCGATTCTACCAGTCCTTCATTACAGCTTTCTAAACTTTTGGAATGTTAATGCATTAGCTCCCATTAGTATGCCGGTAAATTTCTAGAACTGCCTGCCCTATCTCCCCCCCCCCCCCCCACCCCCCATGTTTCATGGGCAAAAATAAAACTCTGGCTTGAATCCACAGTTAAAGTGCACAATATTGTTCAGGTTTTTTTTCCCCTCTATAAAGTTTTTTCTTCTTACGTAAACAGTGAGGTGAGGCGTGCCCTTGCGCTACACCACGTCCCAGGTATCCAAGGTCAAAGGGTTGGGGAATGACCCCCGATTGTGGGAATGATTACAGAGAGGACTCATGCAGGTTAGGGCTGCATTAAGATTTACGCGGGTGTTTCGGAGCACCGGAAAACAAAAGCAAACAAAGCTTCAGGAGTACGCAGCGTGGGATGGTAGCCAATCCCGGGGTGAGCAGCGGCGTGATGGGGCACGGCTGTCATTTTTGGGAGGGGGGGGGGTCTCACCTTGTCAGTGCATGCCTCGATGCAGGACTGCAGTGTCAGGTTCCACTGCGTGGCGTGGAATAGGAAGGCCGCAGTGGGATCATCGGGCATCTCAAAGCAGCCTCTGTAGCGCACGTTCCTGACTGGGGGGGGGAGGGGATGGGCCACCGTTATTGGGAAGGTGGGGGGTGATGCACAGTAGGCGATACAGAGAAATCCCGCTCATGTTTGTTTGAAGGACTCATTTGCTCATATATACTGAGCAGTGCCTCTGACTCCGTCCCGTTACAGGCTACGGAAAGCGCCTCGACAAACCCCCTCTTTCATCTGGGCGCTCATTCATCCCCTCTGTGGTGACCTCACTGTAATTCGCATAAATATGAAAACGTTTTGAATGATGTGGCTCTTGGAAGTTCGTCAAGAAAAATTCCGTCCAAAATGTGTGCTAATGAAACATAAAATGGAGTAGGAATTTAGAGGTTTAATTAAAAATGCAGTTAAATTATGCACATATGTTGAGGATCTCTGTATGCAGGATGTCCGAGGGGCTGGACTATACATGGCCGATAAGCCACTCACATTTCCGCTGTCCAGGAAGCATCTCCTCCACCTTGTAGACGGAGAGGCGGCCCACCCCTCCACAGGGAGAGCCCCGCTCCCCTTTACAGTCCAGGTTGCAGTCTTCTTCTCGTACCCGGGAGCTGCCAACGCGGTTGCCACAGTAACATTCGGACCCGTACTCCAGGCCAGCGAACTGGTACCCACTGCGGCACAAGAGAGAGGGGGTGACCAGCCGGATGGCATGAAGACCGCTGTGCACCACCAGGCCAGTGCTGACGATGCTGGATGGTACTCTCTATATGTGCCCTTCCCATAATGCACTGCGGGTGGCCGCGTTTAAAAAGCATCCGTGCGGGGTAACGTGCCAGGACTTGGCATCAGGGCGGAGAGCATATGCCAGCCACCCTTGGCTGACGTTTTGTATGGCAGCCAAGGCCCAGGTGTAACATCCGTCCAAAGCTGGGGGGGTGACCTCCTCCCATCTCCATGGCAACACAGGGCCCCAAAGGTTAGTGCCCGGCTAGCTCTCCATCGTCAGGCAGGGACGTACACGTCTCACTTCGTCACCACATAGCCACGCTTGGCTGACCCACCTCTCCGCCGTGGCCGGTGCCCAGGGCCTCTCCGGGCTGCCAGCCCAGCTCCTGGAGTCGGTGTGCCCCCCCTCCCCCTTTCCAATTAGCCTTTTCTCTGCAGGCTGCTTGTCTCTACATCAAAATAAGTGCGTCTCGCCCTCGACTGAAAGAGGTTTCATACCGCATTCATCGTCGTGCTTAGAACTTTAGCCATCCCCGACATTACCCAGGATGCCTTTCCTTGCTGGTTGAAACCTACATTTTGGCGCATGACAAAAGGCTACGAGATCTTTTACCAGGATGCCACAACACACAAATTAGCCCCCTGCTCCAGTGTGATCGAAAAAAAAAAAGAACGAGTGGCATCGTTACCGCTGCCATGGCAACGCCTCCCCGAGACTACTTCCTCTTGTTAATTATTTACATTAATCGTGGAGCCTAGGTGCTGTCTGTCAGGAGCCCTGAACAGAGCTTAGACCAAGTGTGAGAGGCAGAGGACGTGTTCCTGCCTCCGTCAGAAGCTGCCGGCATCTTTCATGCGGCCTTCATCCTACCGTCCATAAGGCCTCTTCTCCTAAAGAGACAGAAGACATGCTTCTGCTTGTACTGTTTGTCAGCCAGAAACTGTTGCATCCTGCTCTGAACAGTTAAGTCGCCTCATGAAATTTAGTCCATATACAGGCAGTTTTAACTCCCAGGTTTGACTACAAATTGTAATTTTGATTACAAATAGTCTTTAGCAGAAGACCGCTTCGGGTAGGCTTGGGCCTTTCACCTTTGTGTCCAGACATTACACTGTGGGACACGGTATTTTTATGGCATTTTCAAAGGTGACGCTATTCCAGTATTATTAAATCGTGCCAATAAGTTTGGGGATCCACAATGAAATTTGCCAAGCAGGGGGGGGGGGGGGGGGACCCCATAGATTTCACTGCGGTATATCCAAAATACCACAGTATCCCCAAACAATCATAGCATTGTGTTACCATAACAGCTCCCAAGCCTAGTTTCGGGGTCATCCGTACCCCGTGCAAATGGCACCACTTGTCTGAGGCGTCCACTTCCCTAAACGCTGAGTGAAAGTCTATCATTTCAAGCCACTTTTTCTGCCTGGTGCTAGCAGAACTGGCCAAATGGAATAATAACACAGGGTAATCAGCGGTCCTCTCCACGTCCGAGTCGGCAAACAAAGGCAGGAGAATACAGATCTGCCGTCCGCTGCTGATACAGCCTTGTTGTCGTGTTTTGTTTTGTTTTTTTCTTCTCAGTCCTCTGTATCCAGACATCTGGGGGGAGTTGAGTCATTTTTCAGGAGTGTAAACCAAACAGCCCTGAGCGTCAACATTGCAGTGTCGCGACTGCGGCACGTCTGTAAATAAAGTCCCTGTTGGAGAGACACTGGTGGTTAATTAGCGAGACGGGCAGCCTTTTCCCTCTGTTGCCTGTGCTGTTCCCCCCTAGATGCTGGAGGGGCCCCCTGAGCAGGTGGCTCTCAGCCATGGTGAAGGGCTGTGGGGCCCTCTCTAAGGGGGTTCTGGCACTCGCTTCTGAGGTGGCTGGCCCCCCTCTAAACCTTCCCCCCCATTGTCCCTGCAGGCGCCAGCACCTGGTGGTAGTGTGAGCATGCTGCGTTGTCTTCCCAAACACAGGCTCTTAAGCCGTGTACTGAATGGAGATAACCCCCACCCAGGTGAGCTTCTGCTTTCCTAAGGTAGCTGGGGGTCCCTGTACCTCTCTGAGCAGGTATCTTGGCACATGGTGCTGGTCATTTTCCGGAAGTCGTAAAAAACGGCCCCCTTCAAGGCCCGTCCCTTGGCGTCGTCCAGGAAACAGCCGATGTAGGTTCCTGCACATTGGTAAAACGGAAACAACCCACGATCCGTCACGGTTAGACACTTCGCGGCAGGATTAAGCGGTTATGTGCTGAAGGACCGGAGTGATACTCGCTAACTGTTTTTGCCCAGGAATCGATTTTACGGGAGCATGATTTTCAAAAACACTTGTACAAAAATACATATATATCTGCAATTTCAAATACTGTCAGCCGGGCATCATTAAAATGGACCCCTTTCACCTTAACGGAAATGTAAGTGCTGCTCATTCCGTTAAATCAGTGGCCTTGTGGTGTAAATTCCTGACCTGTAAAGCAATGGTGGGGGGGGGTTATTCAGCTCAGAAAGTTAATAACGGGGAGTTGAGCGGACAGTGTCCTTCTGCGCTGACCTTTGTGGTGCACCTTCCGCCGCATGGGGCTGTGGTCCCCCCTGGGGGTGTCCCGCTCGCTCATGAGGCTGTGGAACCAGCGTCGCCGCAGGCGCCGGATCTCCAGGTTCCGTGATGCGAGCCAGCGTGGGCCGGGCTTGCCGTCGGGCATGTTATCCTCTCCGGGGGGCGCTCTGGGGAAGGGCCTCGAGGCAGGCGCCTCCGGGGCCCGAGGCGGTGAGGGCAGCGAGGGCAAGGGGGGCAGGGCGCCGCCCCCACGCTGGGAGACCACCAGGCTGCTCCGCTGTAGCAGGAGCACGCTGCCTGCCATGATGTAGGCCACGCCCAAGAAGAGCAGGAACAGCTGCGTCCGTCGCAGGAAGCGCTGCAGCCTGTAGAAGGGCTTAGCCATCCCCCTCTCTGCTTGACACCCCCTCGCCCTCTGATGGGACAGCTTCGCTTAAAACAGGAAGGCCCGGGGAGGGCGGAGTCTAGATCCACACCATAATGGAGCTTCGTCTTCGTTATACCGTTTAAGCTACATCCAAGCTGCCTCCTTCCGGTTAGACAGGGCTGGTCCAGATTCCGCAGGGTGGGGGGGGGGGGGCTCCCCAGGGCCTGTCAGATCAGACTCACCAGCATGGCGATGGACCAAGGCTGACACAAGCAGCACCACACTGCCCCCTGGCTGGCAGTGACCTCCACAGCGACATCGTTCTGCCGCGGCCCTGAGGAGCAGAGAGAACGCAATAAGGTCTCAGGCCGGACTCATCCTTCTCTGCTGTTTTATTCAAGGCAATAAAACGGAAGGGAGCCAGGACAGGTGAGAAATATGAGGGGGCCAGGCACCGTATGCCGCGGTCGTATGTCTCTATTAGGGCAGGAACGTCCTCCAGCCCAGGTCCCCTCCCCCATCACGGCGGCCGGGGGCAGCGTCCTTGTTTGTTCCATCGCTTCCTCGGCACGCACTCCCTCCAAAGAGCCGGGTTTTAATTAAAGCTCCCATAATCCCACCTCTAATTTATTCTCATATTACAAACCTTTCTTGATCCCTCTTAATTCGCCCGGTTTCATGGCGAGCCGCGAGCTCGGGCTCCATTAGAGGACGAGACCAGCAGGAAGTGGGAGCGACACTTTAACACATGGCCCTGTAAAACTATGAACGGCGTAAGGTTCACGTGTGAGTGAGACGTGCGTGTGTGTTAAATCACTAATATATGCTACTTAAATTACTGCTCCTGTTCAGCAGCCAGCGATTACAAATCAAATCTAGTGCAGATATAAAAATTTCCTTAACGTTTATTTATTTTTAGAAAAATTATTATTAAATTAAGCCTGAGCGTCAGCTTCTGTCTGAGGCAGAGACTGCTGGTATGCAGGCGTAACCTCAGCTTCTCCTAAGTGAGGCTGCAGATGATAATTCAGACTCGCAGCTTTTCCTGCAGCGTTGTCTCAGGTTGGGAGAGCAGGGTCAGATAGGCCTTGGAGTATTTGGAGGGTAGCGGCTTTTGCTCAGGGGCCCAATGCTGAAATCACTCTGCCGATTCTGGCATTTGAACCAGCGACCTTCCGATCACAGGCATGGCGTCTTGACCCACTGAGCCCCACACTGAAATTCCCAAGCGCATAAAAACTCCCAGCCCAGCCAGTTCTCCTTCCACCGAATCCTGCTTACGACGTGGAAAAACCCCCATGCAGCACCCCCCCCCCCCCCAGCTGAGCGTGACTCTTTCTCCCCTGTGCATAACCGGACACCGGCATTCATTCATTCGTTCATGCCGTCAGTGACCCCCCCTAGAAAGCCAAAGGGGCAGTAAATCAGCCACCGGAAACAGGTCACACCCTGAATGTTGTGGCAGACAGGATTCCGTGTCATTTTCTAAGACCCAGACGTGTTTGGATAATGATTAGTTTTTTGTTCAGTAATCTCATGTGTGATGGGTGGGCGGGGGGGCTGCACTGAACTGATGAGCTTCATCTTTCTTCTGCATAATGATGGGTTTGAGATGCCCCAGTCGGAAATAGTAAGTGTGCTTACTGCCACGTGGGACTGCATCTGTCAGCAACATCCTGGGCCCTGATTTGCCAGTACACACACACACACACACACGCACACACACGCGCACACACACACACACACACAAAAGAAGAAAAGAAGCGAAAGTCAATAGGATTCCAACCTAGAAATCCTTGAGGACCCAGACAGTCAGCACCTGCACAGACCATAAGGGGAGCGAGACAGAGGAGACTGCCCTGACCTAATTAATGTTCTGAGAAGGTAAATAAGGAGGGGGAGCTGGTGAAGGGGCACATTTTTCACTTGAGGCAAACTGAGGATGGCAGCTTTGGGGGCAACGGAGTGAATCCATCAAACGCCCAGCCTGCGCAAAGTCTTCAGACACGAAGCGTCTCAGCATTCAGACATCTGGCCACAGAAGCCGGTCACAGCGACGTCCCTCTTGTGGTGGGAAACTCACATCTACCGGACAGGTAATTAGCACTGTGGCAGACGCGCACCTGTCTATATAAACCCCGGCAAACTGCGCAGCTAACCAAACGGCACGTACAAATCCTACCTGCGCACACCTCCACCAGCCCCTTCCTGCAGGTCTTGCCTTGGCAGCCATCCTTGGCCCCCACAATGCCTTGGGGCATCGGGCCTATACAGTCCAGAGGAGAAAAAAGGGGGAAGCGAGGCTGCCCGGGAATGTCATTCAGACCTGTAATGTTTTAGCCCTGTTAGCTGCTAGCATGCCCCTGCGAGTCTCAGCCAATCAGAGCCGTCCAGATGCACTATTAGCATGCTCTGTATGCACACACACACACACACACACACACACACACACACACACACACACACACAAAACGACAGCAGACACCCAGGTGGTCCGACAGGCTACAAGCTGGCAGTAGACCGACAGATTCTGTCCTATAAAGTCGCTTCTGAAGCATGGCAGACGGTCCTTGTTGTACTTTTTGCTACCTTGACGATGCGCTAAAATCCACAGGAACGCCGTGACTGACGGGCGAATAGCCGTTGATGACAGTAGCACCCCCCCCCCCCACCCCCCGATAGCATCTCAGTGCCATTGCTATGCAGGCTGACAATCAGGGATCTTGTGTTCTGCTCATTCTCGATTATGCTGCCTTTGCTGAACACCTGCGCTGAGGACAAGGAAAAAAGTCATTTGAAAAATACTGCGTCTTGTCGAGAAGCTGTAACGAGGCGGTTAACACTCTTATTGACAGCTGTCGAAATTTGTATCTGAGGGGAAACTCTCGAAGGGTTAAACAAATTCCCTTTCCTTTGCCTGTTTTTAGTAATAAATGCACAGATTAACCTGTGGGAGGCAGAGCTGTGGTGGGGGTGTGGTTAATGGTCATTATTGTCCTCCTGAATGCCCTCAGTCCGTAAGTTCGAAGGGGGGGATCATCGTCATACACCAACGGCTGACAGACCTTAAAATGGCAAATTTTATCAGGAACACTAGGGTATATTAAAGGGTAAATGCTTCAAAGGAAATAATGCTTCGTTTGCCATTTATCCTGCACTCATTGAGTAACCAGGAATTAAGGGCTTTGCTCAGAAACCCCAAAGGCAGCATTATTCTGCTGGCCCTGGGATTCAAACTAGCGACCTATGAATCACGGACATAGAGTCCTTACCCATTTTGGGGCAACACAGCTGCAAATAAAACTCAGGCAGGGTGATCTGCCCCCTTAGCTTGTTGGCCCGAAACTGTTGTCATTTGTTAGGTGAGGATTTTCGGAACCTTGCGGATACCGGCCCACGCAGAATCCCCCAGCATGCACTGCGACACTTAGCCCGTGTTCAGGGATCCCGCCATGTTACTTGAATAGCCCCTGTGGTGGGTTCTGTCATCATTCGGCGTCGCCTGGGATGGCAGGTGGCTTTAAAGTTAAGGGCCTGGTAGGTTCTGGGCTTCAGTCCAGAGAGGGGCAGGACCATGGAGGAAACACACTTAACCCATTCTGTGTTCATACAAACACCATGAAACCCAGTGACAGTACTAGGATGTTATCCTGGGGTGGCTATTTGGGTGGGTGCCAGGGTTAGAATTCTGTCAAAGCTCTTGGGGGGGGGGGGGTGTTGATCCCATAGTCGTTCCAGTGATTAAATCTCTCCTCTGGCCAACAGTGTCCATGAACAGACTATATTACATAGCCATGGCATGCTCCAGGTGCATGCTGGGTACTGCGTGGCATCAAATCCATGACTCCCAACTTTTTTTTTTTTTTTAACAAAGGAGAAGTCAAACTCGTACGTCTGTCTGATTGGGGTCCGCTTGTCCAATAACGCCCCCCCCATGTACAGCACTGGTGGTCTCTATTTGGCAGGCGGGTTTAACCCCCCTGCTCCATTACGTTGATCGAGTACTACCCTCTCTGCCCCCCCCCCACCCCCACCCTCACCCCCCCCCCCGCGCTCTGTGGGCACACTCCGTAAATCTCTTCCTGAGAAGGTTAGGCGAGACTTGTTTGCTAATGCAAATGTGGGATTACGCTTGAGCCCCCTCTCTCTGTCCGATCCTTCTTCCTCTGCCTCATCCTGCCTTGCGATTCCCCGGCCATGCCAGGCAGCACGCTGATATTTTCTGTCTTCACTCCCCCCCCCCCCCCCCCCCCCCCCCGTACTCATTCTCTTTCACCACACAACCAACAATCCACTTTCTCATCCTTTTTTCTATGAGCCCACTGGAGTGGCTCTTCCAGCTCTCACTGTCGCCTCGACCGCCTTGGGAAACTGGATCTTACAGGAAAACGATCCTCCAGTAATGGGGACTTCATTCATTCGGCCAGAAATCCAGTTTTAAAGGATTGATGTTTTAACTGGCTAATGTTCTTAACCCTACGAGGTTCAAGGTCCAAATCACCCGACACCAACTGGAATGTTGATATTGCAGAAATGGCAGGAGCAAACAGACTTGGCACAATGACCTCATCAGACACCATTCTGTAATGATGCTTCCTATGTTTCGCTGCTACAGTCTCCAATGCTTCTGAGACTGTTACGGCCCAACCGATCCAAGGTGCCCCTACCCACCTCTGCCTCCTCCGCCATGGCATGGCACTGCAGGTGCAGCTGGTGCTGCAGCCCGGAGCGGCGTAAGGCACGTGGGCCAGGGTTCGGGGCACTGCGCTAACCTGCCGCGCTCCCAATCTGTCTACTGTAACATCTGAGGTGATTCAGCGCCAGCATTTAAACAGGAGGGGCAGAACCTAGACCAAAGAAAGCTCCTACCAGCCAGGTGCTGAAACGGGGGGGGGGGGGTGTTTGTATTCCACCTCCCTTCCGAATTAGGCCTCTTAAAATTAGTCGGCATTCAGAACGAGAGCTTCCAGCTTCAGCTGCACTGTTAGAACTGAAACAAAGAGCTACAAATATGCCGTTTTCCTACTTTACGTTCCTCTTCAATGTCTTCAGAATCCTTTTTAGGGAGGTAAACAGACATTTTGAGCTGAGCGTTACCTTTAGCGATTCGCATGGCAGGTAAAAGTAAATCAATATTAATAAGCTGCAAGTGAAACAAAACAGTCCAATGGATAGAATTTTGAGCATCTTTAGCTCGAAAGAAAAAAACAGGCTCTTCAAATTCAAAACACTTCGCTACCAACCTATTGTAGCTAAATTTATCATGGGCTGATGTTAATCGGATTTTGCTAAAGGCCAAAAGGCAGCTTTGTGTCGTTGCTGGAGGTTCTTCCTGCGCTAAAGAACTCAGACAGCAACTTCGCTCCGACCTGTTCAGTTTCCAGCTCCGTGGTGCTCAAAAGAGCAGCCGATATTTACATGAGAATACATCCCAGTTCCTTTCCTTTATGTCAAACTAGACTCTGTTTCCAAAGCGAGAACAACGTGGAGACAGAACCGAGCTTCTTGTGTGGCTTTTCCCTGCTTATCTGCCAGCTTTCAGCGTAAAATCTTTACGCCGTTCCAAATACCCAGCTGAAAGAAGCCCCTCTTAGCAGATACAACACTGTGGGTTTTGCAACTTGCAATTTGCAACAGGCTAAACGGATAAATAAGACCCCACACTAAGACTAAGGCTCCATGTTTGCGTCGCTCAATCCAATGCACGGCGATTGTCGGAACCAGATTACCCATCAGCCCCTTCTGCAGGCCGTTTCGACGGGCCCACTCAACCTGGCAGTGTGTCCGCACTCGCCTGGCCTCTCACGGAGGAGGAGCGCAGGGACATATTTTAAGTGGTGCATTAAAATTTTGTTAGGAAATGGACTGTCTTTAGTTATTTATACTTTGTATTTCTCCAGGCACATTTACATTCACGGATTTACGGTGTGGCTATAAACAAGCCACTAGAACTAAAAACCGGTCGATAAACGCCCGCCGAAACGATCAAAAGCACCAACCCCTGCACACTCTTTTATTGACCACTAAAATAAAATGGAAGCAGGCAGGGGGAGCCAGTGTGGCGAGTGGGGCAAGCGGGGCATCACAGAAAGCCACGGTGGCCTTCTGGGGCAAATCAAGAGGGCAGGAGGCTGTGAGCACCACCTACAGGACAAGCACATTATTATTCTCTAGATCTGGCACACACAAACCCCACATCTGCGAATTTCATAAACCCCTCCCTTTTCTCTCTCTCTCTCTCTCTCCCTCTACCCCCAAATCTCATCACTTCATTTAAATGTATCGGGGGGGGTTTGCCCGAGTAGCTAAAACCCCAGTACTTTTTTGTATCTTATCTTTTTTTTTTGCTCATAGAGTTTGAGTTGGGAGAAGGTCGCACACAACATGCCCAGCATGAGGCTTAAACGATTGCATGTCTGGTCTGTCACACCTCTGGAGTGGTTCTCGGACCTGCTGGCGTGTTCTGATCACTGCGAAATCAAACCAAATTACTTCCCACGTTCGCCGTGTGACCGGTCTCTGGCAGAACCTCGAGCTACAGAACCTTCCACAGGGCCAGCGGTCTCGCAAATGCATCAATGCGGCCGGAAAGTACAGAAACGCCTTCTAGAACGTTTCCTCAACAGTGCGCTTTCTGACTGTTTGAAAACTTGTTTTCCACCAACGCCACTGTCAGACTCCTGACCAAGCACAGAATTTTTTTTCCATCCTTAATTTTCCTATTTAAATTCATCCGCTTATTCTAAGGATTTTAAATTAAATTAAATGCATTTTTAATTATTTTTCCCACCATGATACTGCAGAAATTGAAGTACTACCATCTTGCTTTCATCACTTATACTGATGAGCATTTTAGCCACTCTGCTGACATGCATGAAGGCCGTTTCAAATTTACGTCTCCGTCTTTGTAGATGCGCCCATCCCGTCATCCCGTCACCCCGGCTTGACTTCCGGCCGGAACGCGTCCCACAGTAAAGCCACCTTAACGCCTTATGTTCCCAGATCCGTGACTGAGAGCAGGATCTCAGCCAGTCCTGGTGAGTGGCATGGTGACATATTGTTGTCTCTGAACGCTTAGCGCTCCTTAGCGCAAAGGAGAAACGACGTAAGACGCTCTAACGAGTGTTAGCATCGAGTGCATTAGTCACAAATGAGCATGAATGCTCCTTGTTCTGGACGGGCGAGTTCACCTATTTACCATAGTAGGCCTACTTCTGCAGCCATGTGGCTCCAGAGCTACTAATATGCAACTCGATTTGACGTGAGAAAAATCGCTGCGGATCAGGGGTCAACGCCTTGGTGAATTCTGACGGATACCCAAATGCAATTTTTACCGCGTACGTGGTATTTAAAACGTAGCCTACATAGATTTCTTTTCTCCAATCGAAATGTTTTGTCACGGACATGTTTGTCCACGTACAGACAAGCTGACTATCTCTGCGGGGGTTACAGGACCAATATAATATTCGGGATTATGAAACTGCATTTTACTGAGTGAGGCCAAGACCAATTTAGGAATCTAGGCACCTCGGACCCCGGGGTTACGGCGAAACAACAGGGAGAAAATGTGTGTCATCCTGCTACCAGTAATAATATACAGGACATGTGTGAGCAGAGCTATGCAATCTAAGAGAGATGTCCCCCTCGAGAGGGCCCAGTTCAGGTGGGGACATTACTGGGTCCAGGAGAAACGCCCAAACCTACTCTAGTCCTGAACGGGGCTGCAAAGAACCAGACTGAACTCTGTACCCCACTACCTACTCTGAGCAAACCAATGACAGGGATCAATAATCAGCATTCAGAAAGAGTGGTGTTTTCATTTTGGTGTGTAAGAACAGATTAAAAACACCAAGACTGTTTACCCTAAGTAAATTTAACGAAAAAGCATCCAAGAAGTCTCTGCAAGTTAAAATAAATATTATCCTAACATTCAAGAAGAACATTTAAGCACTAATTTGGGATTAAAAATGCAGTATTTGCAGAAATAAATAAAAAAAAAGCTTTCCTTAAAACGAGGAAATGGGTGTCTTTTCCAGGATTACGTATCTCATATAGTCCTCCACCGGTTTTATGTCAAATTTTGTCCAGCCACTTTGGCGTATTTACTTTTTACAGTCTGCTAGAAATACCGCGGCACTCGACATTTTCCAGAGGCATAAAAAATAAGGGAATCAGCAATGCTAAAGTGATTCCGTTGAACGTAGAAGTTGCTGATCAGCGCTGGGTTTATAACGCCTCGGGAGCGCTCGGTCGTTTAAAGGGCTGCTTTTCGGCATGCTTCTGCATGCCTAATCCTCCTAACACTACATTTCTGAGAGAATACATTACTGTCTGATCACTGTTTGTAACGGAAGAAACTGATCTTGCTTTCTAATTTCGAATTACTTTTTTTTTTTTGGATGCGGGGGTGTGGGGGTCTCATCTTAATTGTTCTACCTGTAGCCTTAATCGCCCCCATCCACTAGGACCGTGGCAGCTGTAGGGGTCATTTACATTAACACAAGATATAATCGCCAATACTGTCTTTCAGATGTAGCGAAGCCATTTCCCCCTTTTGCAGATAAACATCAAAAGCTCAAGAGAAATCGGACCCAATACGTTTCTATACAGTATTTTTTTACTGCCATCCCAGTCTGTTCAGAATATGGCCACACAAAAAGTCATCCGTAAATAAAAAAGGAAATCGCTTATAAATTACGTTTGAATTATTAAAGGCATGAAGCGGACTAGAAGTAGTTTATATCTTTACTTGCTTTGTGTCTCTTTCAACTACATAATTTTAATGCGCAACATAAACAGATGTACGATTTCAGCGTTGGTAATCTTCAGTATATAGAATCGTTGTCGGATCGGCCAGTTTATTTACACAGAGATAGCAGTTTTACCTTTAAATTATTTCCACCTGATATGCGTATGTATGGTCTGCAAAGTGTCCCCTCTGACAATAACAGGAATGGGCTGTGCATGGCAACAGGCCATAGCATTATCGTGTGCATGATTTTCATAAACTAACAGTAATTATTATACGTGCACTTGTTAGCATGTACTCTACTGTGGCACTGTCGGGACCTCTCCTATGCTGGCTATGCGCTGCATTTCACAAGCAGCGACTTACGTCGTATCTGAAAATGGTAAGGCACCAGGGAAATAATTTTAAGGCTATGCAAAGACCGTGTACAGAATAATAGTAAGAATACAACGATATTCCTGTCGTGATCACTGAATGAACAAAACTTTAAATTAAATTCTATAAACTTCTCCAAAAATGTATGATTTCACCCTTACCTTTCCAACAGGAAACCAGTTCGGCGGGGATAATCTGACAAAGAAAAGCAAGTACAAATCCATAAACTAAGTGAGCCACCGGTGTATTATAAGTTTGACATCAAAAAATCCAGCATCAATCGCGATCGTGCGAGTACTTGTACAGTGCCCTCGCAGCATCAGTCTGTAGATACGGCTCTGCGTGCCTGATTTCCTCCCTGCGTGTCACTAATCCCTCCTTCCATTCTCTTATTTCGATCAGTGAATATCCGCATGTCCCGCTTCTCACGACGTACCCTCGCCTCGCAGTCCCACGTTGCTCTCAGCACACGGACCTTAGAGCCCAGCTGTTTTCAAGCCGGGCGATCGGGCTCTGCGCGCATGCGCTCTGAGGCGAAGGCGCTCCTAGGTCCGCTGTCTGTTTTCGCCGTCTCCCTTTGACACCAGTTCACAGAGCGCGTCAAAACGTGACTATTTATTTATCTATCTATTTATCTATTTATTTATTTAATATTCAGAGCTCAGATTCAGTGCGCAGATGTAAACGCTGGTTACAGTCGCCTTTACGTTGTGTTTGTTAAACCTACATATGAATGGACGATATTCCCCTATCTATGCAAAAGACAAGTAACGGCATCACTGAATATGCGCTTAATTTAATTAATGACCCTCATAGTGATCGCCGAGAAACATTGCCCATCTCCTCACAATGACAGCCGCTGACACAACAAATTTTAGGTCGGCGCGCAAGTTTTCTGCCGATTTTTCAAAGAATATAGGTAGTTCCAGGTATAACCACGTGCTGCGGTATAAGTTGGCTTTAACCTCCGCAGTTTGGCGGGGACGCAATATTACACTAATGCATTTTCGAATGAATTATTTGTGAAATACAACCGCTTTAATCGTGATGTAGCCTATTCTATATAAGATAAATTATACGTATACATTTATACATATCTAGTGTTATGGGTTTTTGCGCACCTGCATGACTTAAGCAGTTTTCAGTGAAAGCATTAGATCAAATGAAATGTGTTAATTGGAATATTATTATATGGGGCAAACGACTGTCTGGTTGCAATTATATGTCTGCCATTAAGGGTACGCTAGCAGGGTATTAACGACTCCAGTAGGCTAGCCTGCAGGCTGCCGGTGCCAAAGGAGAGCGATTTAAAAACTTTGGCACAGCGTGGTGAATGATTACTATTCAGCCGGAGTGATTTTGCTTGTCCTTTTCAAAATGAAGACCATTGTTACATAGTGCCGTTTAATTTGATAGCAGCCCCTCGGTCGTTCAGGGCTTTAAATTGCTGTGTCTATGCCTTACCTTTTAAAATGTTAGATGTTTAAATCTTGG
Source organism: Brienomyrus brachyistius (assembly GCF_023856365.1). Lineage (NCBI taxonomy): Eukaryota > Metazoa > Chordata > Actinopteri > Osteoglossiformes > Mormyridae > Brienomyrus > Brienomyrus brachyistius. The sequence goes on along the minus strand of NW_026042334.1, from coordinate 1,831,196 downwards.
TAATTGGTGTACTTACGTTGAATTGTCAAACTGGTACTGCCGTAATCAGTGCATATCTTAGGAAAACAAGCAGCCGTTCCCATCGTGATTAAGGACGGTACGCATATTGCTATTTTATATGATCAAGTAAGGGTGGTATGGCAGTGAGACGGTCAGAAACTATGCATGATGAATGCGCACGGGAATCACACATTGACTTTATTAGCCATTATGCCTGAGTTAATGTTTAACTTATCCTTTTTCGTGATCTAATTACAGTATCCAGGCCATCCATTAATAAACTGAATTCCTCGTCATAAGAAACGTACTGTAGGGAGGACATGTAAGTGCAGCATTCTGTGTGTTTTGTTATTGCTGCCTCATAAGCTGGGGGGTCTTTACTTCCAGGGCACCATGACCTTAGTCAGTACATAGCTGGCCTTGCATTTCTGCGAATACACGGAGATCGCTGTGGGATGTCATACATGCAGTAAAGTGTATAAATAAATGACAGACCCTGGTTAGGTGTGTGTACGCGCTTCTGTCATCTCCTCTTGCTGCTCTTGATGTTTAGCTTGTTTCTGGTTTATATTTGATGTTTAAAGGGGAATTCCACCCCACATTGATCATTAATGTGATTTTGCACTGACTGTGAAGCCTGTTTGAAAGTCGCATTGTCTTTCCGTTATGGATCTCCGAGACAGACAGGCGGTGCTGTTTACCGCTCGTTAATACATTCTTTTTTTGTTTTTGCCTACTGTGGATGCACAATAATATGATTCTAGGTTAAAAACAATTGCATTCAGTTTAAAATGTATTCTTTTTTTCAGATATGGGAAATCATTGCACGTCAAAGTCTTAAATCCGCAATTACCTTCTTCACACCTGAACCGCTAAGTTTAGACTTTATGTACAATAACAGTTTTCCTGTTATTGATGTCTATCAAACCATGATCAGAATGTGAAATCTGTTAAATAAAACAATACTGAAATATGAATAAAATAGGAAATTACTCAATGTCGATTCTCATACTCCTACGTGGTGAAGAGTAATTGAAACAAAAAACAACTACAGTATGATTAAAATTAAACTAGTTATTTCCTCTCAGAAAGAATAATTGTATGATTCATTTGTAAATCTGTTTTGAACGTATTGTATATTTGGAATTTTCCAGCCATATTCCAACTGATTATCCAGTACAAGACCATGGATTCCCATTCATCCTCAGACTGTTTTTTCCTGTACACCTTTGTGGATTTGGAATTACTAATCTAAATTTATCTGATTTCATAATCGCATCTTCCAACTGCTTATCAAGTACAAGGTTGTAGGGGCATATGAAATTAGATTATTATTATTATTATTATTATTATTATTATTATTATTTATTATAAAGAATGGATTTGCAAATGCGTGTTTATTTGTATTTTTGCATCCAGTCTGCTTGGGCGTTTATAATTGGCTATATGTCACATTGCTTACGGTGTACAGCCTATCAAAGCGAAATCTTTTTGTTGTTTTATGACGGCATAAAGGCTTTATAAGTTTGTCTCTATTTTTATTGTGGATAAAATTAACTGCCTTTCCAAACCTTTGCTCTGTGTTCAGTCTTCTCTGTTTGTATGACTTTCTGTCTGCATATCTAAGATCTCTGAGGATTCATCTGCCTTTTATAATGCTGTTCTTTTTAGTATAATCCCATTTTAAGCATAAATATTATGTGCCGTAATAACATTTATGGAACCCCAGAAGGTTATTGTTTTGATTCATAGCAGTGAATCAGTCTAGCAACATTAATTACATAAATGATTATAATGTGTATGTTATAATAATGCATGAATTGTTAATTTTTTTATTGTTGTTGTTATTGTGTCTCTTTCTGAGTGATGGAAATCCAGGCCTTTTTGTTGAGAGAGGCTGTTAATTCGCTTTGTATCGCTCTCGTGTTCCCAGGCGAGTGTTTTGCGCGGGTTCGAGAGAACAAGCACTTCTGGAGATGGAAGCTGTACCCATTATGGTGGCAGAGAAATGGTACCTTGGAGACAACTGGTCCATGTCCCGTGGTCAGACCCCTGCCATCTTTCATGGGGTCAAAGGTCAGTGTCTTCTGTGCTGGGTTCCATCACGGGCATGTGTAATTCTAGAACTTTGCTGTTGTGTGCGTGTGTGTGTGTGTGTGTGTGTGTGTGTGTGTGTGTGTGTTGTTTCTCCACTAAATTCTGTCTAATTAGTGAGGAAGAAGCAGCCTCACTGGCTGCTCATTACTCACTAATTAAGTCTAGTAATTAAAAAAGAAATAACTCTCTAAGCCTCCAAGGCGTGGCTGCGAGTCATTTTCGCACCCTTCAGTGCTTGTGAGGCATGGTAAGCAAGCATTTCATTGTACTTGTACTTGTACAGATGACAATAAAGCGTTGAATCTTTTTGAACCTGCCATATCCTCTGGTATCTTGGCAAGCCTGCCCGTATCCAAGGTTGTATGGGCCACCTGCCCGTAACCCTCGGTGACCCGGCAGACTTTCTCCCGTGGTTATGGAGGTGTCGCTGATGCTGCCAGGAGTGGCTCTGACATCCGGGCCACGTCAAAGACAGCTGAAGGGAAATGCCACAATGTGCAAAGAGCTCTCGCTGTGCCCGGATCCCCGTGCCCTCGGGGTATGGATCCCCTGGCAGATTCTAGGGGCCCAGCACTTTACAGGGGACCTTCAATACAGAAAGGTATGGGTGCCAAATGGATGCCACTCGGTCCGTATACTGTGGTATTGTCCCATATCGCAAAACAAAAAAAGAAAACAAAAATATGTGATTAGTCTTGTATTTTCGTATTCTCTCCTAGGAGATTATATCATCTGAGACCCTAGGGGGTGGCATTTTCATTCATGGCTGAGATTGAAAGTGGCAGTCCGGACGGGGGGGGGGCAAGGTAACATTTTTTCATGGGGGTCTATAATCTCTAGCTATGCCCTGGCATACCTGTCCCGTGAAGCCCTGGCCCATGCTTTGTAAGAGCTGCTGTTATCACTATTTTGAAGCACTTCACCTTAAGAGCTGTTTTGCATGCGCAGTACGTTTCCATCTCAACATCTGAGCTTCCCGGCCGCGTCGCTCTCCGGCAAATTGGAGACGCTCTCTGAATTCTGGCAACGTTGCCGCTGTCGTCTTGGGCAGAATGCGTGGCTGCCGCGGAATTCGCTTAACACCGCATGGCGCGCATGCCATTGTTTATGTGCAGACTCGTAGTGAGCCACGCAGGTGCCCACTGACTGGACGGAGAAGTTGAGAAGGACGTGTGAAAATCACGTGTCGGTATTTTTTTTGAAGGAATTTGTTTTTTAAGGGAGCTGTCCCTGTTAGCCTTGCAGTTAATCGCTTCCTGTGCAGACGAGGACAGCTTTTACCAGCGTTCTATGCTTTTGTCTCTGAGCTGGACAGCATCCCTGGAATCATCCTGCTGTGTACCTTCCCACCCATCCCAGCACGAGCAACGTAGATTTTGTATTAAAACTGGGGGCGGGTCTATTGGAATCAGAGGTGTGACGTCATATCACCTTATAAGGTGATTCTGTAGTTGCACTGTGTACAGTTTTTTTTTTTCCGTAAACTTTTGCTGTTATAGTTACAATATATAATGTGAAAGTTATTTTTCCATTTTACTGTTATTCATCTTCACTAATATGGTAGTTTGAGTGCGTTAAGTCCCGCATTATGTACGCAGAATTACACGGGAATTATTAAAATTATGCACAATTTGGGAGACTCCGCCACAAATGTCAGGCCAATCATTGTGGAAAAATTTCCCTCACCTCAGGGTCAGCTGTGATGCGCCTGTCACTCTGCTGCTCCTTGTCTCTCTCATAAACACATCCGAACTTTCCGGAAAGAAACACAACACGCATAAAATAGCAACTAGAAGATATGAGTAAGTGTTGGAGATTTACTGACTCTCTTGTTGGTAGTAAATGGGACATTCAACCAGCACTGTTTACCAACTAAATGATTCTGCGTTTCTGGTAACTGGGTAACTTACATTATGGCGTTTTCCAAATAAATTGGCCCCATTTTTTGAGCGGCTTCTTACTCATTCTTATACCGTAACAGGAAACGCAGTGGGATGTGAATTGTGACTGCCATAAATGCTACATACTGCTGTGTTATCAGCTTTGCTATTTATGCTACGCTGTTAACTAATCTTGCTAGTTGCAGTTTGCACAAACAAAATAAGATAATCTTCATGAAACTTAATCGACGGGAGAGGATTAAATTCCACCATTTCACATAGCATTTTATTGATTAAATGTGGGATATGGCACAAGGTTTACACACGAAGCTGTGCCGCGCTTCTACGCTCGCTGCTCTCTATGTTAATCTTCTCTTTACTCGCGGGTCTGGAAGTGAGCGTCTGCCTGCCAAAGCGGGAGTTGAGAATAAACCATTTAAATGGGAGGTAGGGGGTTTCTCCAAATAAAATCTATTTAAAAATCTTTCAATTATGTAATGAGATATATTAATCATATGTATTTTTTGTAAACCAGGTATTATATCTGATATTATTGGGGGGGGATGATCCCCCTCCCATCTCAAGATTGGGGGGGGAGGGACATGCCCCCCCCAAGCAATCTCCCCCCTAAATCTATGCCTATGGCCACAGGCTGGTATGAAAGACCCCCCAAGAGTTGCGGTAGCTTTAAGGAACAATTTTCAGGAGGAACGCACAAGGCGAATTTTTCGGAGATGTGAGCAGCTCACTGGTGGTTATGACACAACACCTTAGAGAACGCCAGCTACTGCCTGGTTCTGCGAGATGCTAGCATAGCACTCAGAGGCTCTAGGTACACCCTTACACCCCCTCCCTCACTCATCCTGCCATACCCCTGCCAGAAAATTGGTCACCCTCTCGGACACCTACTAGGCCGCGTGAAGCGTGAGAAACTCTTCACTCCTCAGGGCTACAGGGCTGATGAAGACCTAGATCAATGGAGAGTCTTAGCGATGCTCGAAGGACCTTTTCACCGTGGTCTTAAATCATTGCCCAAATTTTCCCACATCAGGTCCAGTCCTCGAGGGCGTAAATGGCTGTGAGATCCAGATAATGTTGAATATGAAAAATAACAATTGCATGTTTCCACCTTGCCTTGTTGTAGACGTCCCTCCCATGGTTTTAGAATCTATTTCAGGAAGCTGTACTCCAGAAAGCAGCGGCTTTATCCTATCTGTCTTGCATTCAGTGGTGAGGGTCTTCCTGCAAGATCGTCGCCTTCCTACCTCTGCCTGAATAGCAGACAGATGACCAGAGGACTACATCTTTGCCCTCCAGAGGCCTAAATCTTGCTCTGGGTATCCATTCCTCCCACTGGGTGTTCAAATGAGTCCTTAACTTAAATAAATGCCCACCATCTATTCTAACTACCATGGATACAAGTGTATTTATCAGAGCTGCACGCAAAGCCTATTTGGCCTCCTGACTTAGCAAGTGCTTAACACTGCATATGTGCTTGTGCATGACCACTACCATCCAGGGTGACAAAGGCCCCGTTAAGGTCACAGCTTCCTGTCTATGGCTCTGCCAGCAACAAGGTCAGGGTCTTAATAGCTCCTGCTGGCTACCTGGGCTGGTGTCCAGCTCTCAGATCAGTATCTCTGGAGCATCCTGATATGCTTTCCTATTGCTGATGCACAATGCATCATTTCTCTATACAACAGGCTCCCCAATGCTCTATTAGTCTACAGAACTGTATATCCCTTGCTGGTCTCATGTTCCCTGAATGCTCTTTGTCTTTTGATGGAATAGTCTCGTTAGGTTATTGCTGTACCTGCAGTGCATTGTATATCTTTCCAACTAATACCACTTACCAGGGGCATTGCTGGCACCTTATGACACTGGGGGCTTTGCCAAGCGACCTTATCTGTCCAAGGGCCATCATATTGAATCGTATCACTCAGAAGTTATGATCACAGCAACAACAACAGTCATGCTTTATTTGCCATATGCTCTAAGAATGCCTCTTTTCACTGACCCCCATCTTGCTCTCTCTAACTTGGGGCTGACAGCATAGGGTCAGCCAATGTGCAGCACCTCTAGAGCTGGGGGTCGAGGGCCTTGCTCAAGGGCCCATGGAGACGTGACTATTCTCCCAAGACCGGGACTCACACCAGCGATCTTTTGATCACAGTCAGGAAGACCGAGCCTCCTGAGCCACGCACTGCCTCCTACGATGATCCTAGTACTACGGAGATTTCGAAAAATATGTCCATGGACTGGGACTGCTGTGAGGAATGTGTTCTCACGGCGAAAGCATGGTTGTTGAAACATCTGAGGCAAATCATTCGGGGCTCATTTGAATTCATTTGGGGTTTCAGCCAAGATCTTGGGTTGTGTGTTTGATGGCCATGTTGAGCTACAGGTTTTCCAGCATTCCAGAAAGCACATCCACATCCACGGAATTCCATAGATCGTCCTCCCCGTCACCCGTGGAATTCAGTCGGTTCTTCTGCTTCTCCCTCTCTGCTTTGGCTTCTGTCCAAGTTCTTCCGTTGGATCAGAAGCGGTTAAGAGTCGGGCGCCTGGTCACCGAAGAGCGAGGCTGACCTTCAACAAAGAGCAGCTTTCAGTGAGAGGGACGTGGGAACACAGGAGTCGGCGTGGGAGAGCGACGAGCAGCAGATGACAAACGTGCCCGGTGAAGGCGATGGCCGGTGGGAGCCTCACGACTTTTTAGCGCAAATCTCAGAGACGCCCCCATCGAGTCTTTTGAGGATTGCAGAGTGCCGACACCACCTATCCTGGCCCCTGCCTCTGAATGGCGGCATTGTCGCCCCCGCGCTCCAATGTTACAGCAGCTGAGCTGTACAGAAGCGGCCGCGGTAACGGCATCCCTGTGGGGGCCTCCGTTTTTTTTGGCTGGTCCCCGCTGCTTGTTTGGCCAGACCCACGCGGCGGAGCTTCATTCTCCCCCAGGCAAGCCGCCGTTTTTTTTTTTTCCGTACGTGTGGGACATTGTGCGGTAACCCCGTTTCTGAATATTGTTCCCAAAGCATGGTGTCGCCCGGCGACAGGGAGGAACGCAAATGGTGGCCAGTCCTGGCTCGCTCCAGTGTGCTGGGCACACGGACTCCATTTCCTCTGAAGTGCTTTCACCGCCTCATCTAGCTGGCACTCAGAGATTCTGTGGATTCGACACCTTAAATAAAAACACTACATCATGTTTGCAAAATTATGTTTACAAACTCAATTGTATACAGTTTTATGTATAAGTATCATTTTACATGTAAATTGTATAACACAGTTATTATATGGTGTTTGTAACGCAACCTTGTTGTGGCGCAGTTTACAAACAAAAGATCCTGTAGGTATTCTCTTCTCTTGTGATGCTGATACACGATGTGGCTTTTTTCTGTTGTCATGACAAACCCCTTCGTGATGGTTTTAAGCAAACCAGTTATGCTTCACTGGGATGTCCGTGGAATTCTGGGTCAAATCGTTTGGTTAATGTATTTTTAAGTGAGATATATTCTTTTAAAGGCATGTTGTACGACATGCACCCTGAAAGACATAATTGTACGACTTCACTTAAAGGTGTATTCTATAACATAAATGCATAGATACTTGCATTATAATGGTCGGTATAAGAATTAATAAAGCATTACATCATCTTATATTAACAATCATAAGGCATTACAGTGTTGATTATAATAGTTCATAAGCTTCAATGAGGCTCATCTATAAAGCACTATAGGTACCTTCATAATACATTATAATGGTCAATATAAGAATTAAGGATGGTTTGTACTGCAATATGAAGGTATCTACAGTGCATTATAGATGAAAGCTTCATACAGCATTCATAATGCATAATGAACGTGGCTATGATGTGTTGTGCCTTTTAATCAATATTTATAGCCATGTTTATATTGCTATATGAATGCATTTTGATGTGTTATGAATGTGTTCATAGATTGTCATAGTTATGGCATATTTAGAAAGTATTTCCAAAATAGTTTGTCCTTTGTACTAATATGATGCTAAATGTGATTATGATCAATGAAATGTTTCCATGATTTAATCAACATAATCTAGTATGTGCTTCTTCAGGTGTTCAAATGAACCTTTTAAGGATAAGGTAATACGGTATACTTTTTAAATTACTTAATGCGTGGGTGTATAAGACACACTGTTGGAAATTAATATGAGATCCTTTGCCTAAGGATTCAATTAATTAAATGAAATGGTAGCTAAAGCAAGTATACAAAGGGTGGCTTCAGGACCTGGGCTGAATGTCCATGTTGTTAATGTCTGTCATTGCAATTTCCCATGGTCCTCCAGCCTCCTGCTTTCCAGCCTGTACACCCCATCTCTGGTGAGCACCATACCTAACTATCCGGGCAAGGCTGCAACCCCGGGAATTTATCAGGCATTCATTATCGTCTCTTTTCCCCTCGTTCTGTTTAAACGATGGCTGTTCAAATGCGACAAATCCTGAAGGAGGTAGGAAGGATGCAGACCAGATACCATGTTTTATTTTTTTTTTCTCTCTTATCTTTAAAGTTTTCTTACCGCTGTTTGCCGACTCCTAGTGACCCGTCTGTGATGCTAATGAAAGTTGACAGCGCACAAAAGACTTTTTCTTGCCGCTGTGCTCTGTGAGTGCACCAATCACCTCTGTGGACCTTGTGAATATAGCCGGTCTGCTTCCTTTAAGCCAGGCCAAGACTCCTCTGCATCCTGGAGGTGATTTGGTTAGATCACAGGTCTTGTTCTGTGTTTCTGGTTGTCCTCAGTAAATAAAAGGATGGCAAGATGACGGGAAAAACGGGATAATTTTTCATTTTTCCAGTGTTTGTTTTTCATGTGTTAATAAGATAAGCTCTAAAATTGTAACTTATGAAAGTTTCTCTGTACTAATATCATCTTCCTTATTCCTAAATTAGCAATTGATGTAATTTTCTTAAATGATTGTCCCTGGGTGAATAAAATTTCTTGTTAAGAGGTAAGTTAAAAGTGACACTCTGGTCTTCCTAGTCCCCAACCACCCCCCCCCCCCCCCCCCTTAAGTTGATAGCTGAGAATTGACCCCCAAAGTTAGCCCTAATTGATGGATCCCATGGCCCTAATTGATGGATCTTTCCCCAGACTTCAACTAGTGCAGGAATCTCTAACTCTGGTCCTGCAGAGCTACTGTCCAGTAGGTTTTCTGTCCTACGTGGCTTTTCGGGTAAATACCCGGAACAGGTGTGGCTCACCAGAGGCCAGGCAGGATAGAAAACCTCCTGGATAATAGCTCTCCAGGACCGGAGTTGGAGACTCCTGATCTAGAGACACTGCCATGGCTAACCAATGACAAGCAGCTTTCTGAGTACCTCAGTTTAAGGTTGATTGAGAAGGGGGAGGAGTTGGTCCCAGAACCTTCCCTTCCTGGTCACCTTCAGGGACCTGTTTGTAATAATCCCAAAGATTCAGTGTAAAGTTCCTGGCATTTAGATGCAGATTGGACTTTGATTATGAGTCTGAAACATTATATATTGAAGAGGGCAAAGTGAAAAGAGTAGAGTTTCCCATCACCAAAATCTCTTAGTAGAAGCAATCTCTTTTCCAGTCTCCGTGAAAAGAGTCAAATTTGCCCGCCCCTTCCCCCAAGCGGACAATTTCACACCCGTCTGAATCGTCTCTCCAAGGTCAGACACAACCAGAGGCACATCGATCGGCAGCCCCCACCGCGTTTGCTTGCTGGAGTCACGCGGATAAGCGGGATTATGACATGAAGATGCGTGGTGCCCCCCCCCCCCAAGCCTCGTGTTAACAGGTGAATAACACGTGAACAGGGCCTTTGTCTGTATTACCTTTGCTCAGAAGTGACATTAGTTTTTTATATATGCTCTGTGGAGTTATGCATATGAAATCATGCATTTTGGAAATACTTTACTGTAATTCCAGGTATCATGCAATACCTTTAAACTCTTTGAAATTTTGTAAACCTTGTGATGGCTTTAGCTGTCGGGGGTATAATACTGCCCTGTGGGGTCAATGGAAATTCTTGGGGGGGGCGGGCAGGCTCCAAGGAAAGCCGAATGGCGGAGATTTCTTGTAATATAGGCAGGATAATGGTGAGTATCACAGGGGCCTCAGCAAAACACACAACATGGCCTCATCAGATGGGGGGGGCTAAGCAGCTGCTTAATTCGCTCATGATTTGGGCTGGCCTTAGCAGCACATATGGGGGGGGGGGAGTCTGGAATCCTAACTCTGCCAAGATAGGAACAGAAAGCAATACACAAGCTTTGCATGAAAACTAAGTCATCCGAATTGTCACCCGCCATTGTTACTCAATTCTGGAGTGTCTCAGTGGAAGTGACCGTGTTTGTTTGCTGGATTTGGTTAATTTTAAGAAAGACGGTGTCTGGGTCATATAGATCCATCTCCAAGGGAGTCTCCTTATTCTTTGATAAACAGATGAATCCCAAGCAAACTCGGCTGTGAAACACCTTGATCGCAGGAAAAAACGGGGACTCCCTTTGTGGGAAGTCAGCCGAGACGTCGATGCCAACGATCCCCAAAGACTGAGCGGGAAATGGCTTCCTGCCTGCACCCAGAACGTGAAACTGCAAGCCCTGTATCTCTGCTGCATTTCCTACCTCCATTTGTCAGTGGTAAGAAAAAAAAACGGAATTTAAAAACAAAAAAAAAAAGCAGTCAAGTTAAATCCGTGTGACAACAAAGCGGCCTGACATTCGTCTGAGTCCCGCGCGGCCGCGAGCTGTTTGCTGCCTGACGTCCGCGTGCCTCCTCTCATTGTGGCCCCGCAGAATGTTTGCTTGGCACGGCGGCGGAATCGCACTGGTGTGAAAGCCTGCATTTTAATGCCGTGGCCTGGTACAATAAAGCTTACTCTCTCTCCTCCTCTCCATCTCCCTCTCTCCCTCTTTGTTTCTGTCTCAGCCCCTTGCTCATTTCCGACTCTCTCTTTGAAGACAATTCAGCATGAAAGCGGGTAATGCGATTATCTACTTGTGTGCGCTTTCAGTATTAAAATTCTGAGTTATAATAGGTGTCAATAAGTCTGCCTAAGCAATAGATTTCCTCAAACATTTCCTATTGGCCCGTATCTTAATAAAACTTCATCTTGTCCAGACTTATCTGGTATGGGTGGAACTGATAAATGGTTAATATCTTTGGTCAGTGTGAAATTATTACTTGGCCTCCATGTCTACCGAAATGTGTCTAAATATCTGTAGTGGGTTACAGTTGCCTTTCGACTGTGGTTTCCTCTGTGCCATTTCTGTGGTGTATTATTCAGTGGGAATAAGCATGTTCCACTCTTCGCCGTGTTGGCTAGTGGCAGATTACCGGGCCCGAGTTGATGGGCCGGCGTCTCAGGGATGGGAGGGGGGGGGGGCAGGCCCGGACGGGATCCCGACGTCCGGCCAAGCGTGTGACAGCGGTTTAATCATGATTACCGCTGCGGTGCCGGAACTCTTGGGAGGGCCATGCGACGGCACCAGAGGAGTGCCGCTGTAATGAGGCCTGCTCTCTCCGTGGCAGCAGTGGAAGGGAATTAGGGGGCAGTGCGACATTTCGGCTGACGCGTTCTTGCAGGATGCTGCCCCAGCTCACCGCAGGTATACCTAACAGCCTCCGTTTAACCAGGAGTCCAGGAAGGCGAGCAGCCATAACAAAAACACTCCCTGTTATTATTCCGAGAAAGCTAGTTGTTTATCTGTGTTTTATTTGTTTCTTGTTGTGCATTCAAGATATGCATGTCTGTCTGTCTGCCTGCCATCATGTCTGTCTGACAATCTGTGTTTAATTTGTATTTTGTTATTATTTGTGTGTTCAAAATACTTAAAGTGATTTTGACGTCCCTCAGTAGCCTCCCCTGAATTTGGGTACCTACTGCTCACTGCCCGCCTGCTGCAGTCCGCGTGTGACACTCGGAGCTCCAAGCGGTGAATCTCGCTGCAGCTTGAGGGGCCGATGCACCATCAGCCGAAAGTTCTCCCTTAATGTGTTTTCTTCGTACTTAATTAGCGGTGGGCTATTGAGTTTCCCAGAGTGCCACGCTGCTCTCTTTGTAAACGGACCGCTGGCCTGCGTGGGGGAGGCGCCAGGCCTTGCATCCAGCTGTAAGTGCTCTGTTGAAAAGGGTTCTAAATAATAGATAAAATTATAGATAAAAGGTGTGACATTTCCTCTCCCATTCTTCTTCCATGTTAATAAAAGGCCCTAATAAGATGGTGACCTTTTTGCGATGGATTTGTAAATGTCAGAAAGTGGGGGGGGGGCTCCCGCTCAAGCTCCCATACCCCGCCTCTATCCACACGCGGGACAGACACCTTAAACGTTTTGGCCTGTGAGCGGGGGCACAGCATGAGGGGATTGGCTGTCAATGTTCCCCAAATCTTTGGCAGTATAGCCTATTGAATTTAGGCTCCTGACCATTAGCTGGTTCCCTTTAGATAATTCTCATTTTGTAGAACCACATGTAGAACCACATCCTGAAACTTGTTTCTTCTGCTTTTTTCACCAGCAAACAAATGCGTTGAGCATTTTGGGTCCTATTTATCGTTCACTCATAATTTATGCAAATCAACACTAATTACCAGCTCCTTGATGAGATGGGGGGGGGTCACAACCCACTCGTATGTGAAGCCAATGATGAGTTGTCCCAGGTGACTCATCCGGCCAAGACACCCCACCTCCAACTTATGGTTCGGATTACAGCTCCAGTAGGACCTGGACATATATTGCTGAAATCTGGGCCAAGAGACGTGCAGAATAGTCCGAAGAAGCTTATTTGGCATTTAGACCATGCTGGGGACCGTGGGGCTTTATAATGCCACTGTCTGCTGTGTAGCTCACCACTGTGCTGTGGGAGGACAACTCATGGTCGAAATGCGGAGAGAGGGCTCAGTGAGGGCTGCCATGGAGTTGCTGACCTTTGGACTTCAGTTGATGTTATTTGACGTTCTGGCGCAGCCTGTTGACAAATTAACCCTCAAATAGCAGGTTGTTAGATAGGCACGGTCCTGCTGCATCAAAGGTCTGAACAGGGTTACGGTCCGATTTCAAAGGCTGAGCTGCCAGCCTCCATGTGTCCAGCCAGATGGTAGTATGCCAGAAGCTGCAGGTGGCTCCTGGACCACGGTTCTGAGACATCGCAGCTTCAGAGCCTCGTCCAAAGGGGGATTCCTGCTGGAGGCTCCTGATCGCAGCTCAGCCGAGCTGCGTTCCACATTCCCTGTATAGACGCTTCAAAGTGGCCTGGGATTAATTATTCATTAAGCGTCCTTTGATATGAGGGGAAACTGGATAAGGGTGAGTGTGACTCTTGGGGTGCGGTGGAGAGGCACCGAATGCCAAGGTAAAATGAACTTTTCTGGGTGGAGTGCAGTACATCCTGGGGTGGGTATAGGCATGGTGGTGGAATACCCTTTACATACATGCTACTCAGCTGGATCATCCTGCCAATCTTGTCATGCCCCCCCTCCCCCCCATGCCATCCCAAATCCCAGAATTCCCTGCTGTCTCTCCTTGATGCCGCACGTATGTCCGAGAGTTTCATTCCCAGCCTCTGTACTCTGCTCCGAATGTGTTCATTAGGTTCCTTCAGGAGTGGGGTAGTCAGGCATCTCCTGGCTCAGAATGGTGCCATGGAAAGCAAATAGAATCTCAGGATGGCTTTGAAAGCACCTCAATTAAAGATATCTTCTTAGCAGGGACATCGCTTGGAGTTTAATTTGAGCGGTCATCTTTGATCCTTCGGGATTAAACGCTAAAGCTGACATCCTACTCATTCTTACTCTGACAAAGGAGGAAGAGAGATCCTCTGACCTGAAATAAGAGTGAAGGAGAGATGAGAGAAACTCCCTCTTGGAATCTCGGGTTAGGGTTAGGGTTAGGTCAGGGTTAGGGTTAGGCTTAGGGTTAGGTCAGGGTTAGGGTTAGGCTTAGGGTTAGCCCTCCTGCAGCATCACCCAACATCACGTAAAATGGCATGTTGATGCGTGGCTACCTGTAACATCTGTAAACAAATGAGTGTGGCATAGTCCGCACTAGCTGACCCCCCCCCCCCCCCACCGACAGCCGCTCTGTTTACGCCTCATTTGTCATTCGGGAAGAACAGAGGTGGTCAGAGAACACAAGCTACTCAGATCAGTTTGGTTTATCTCTCCCATCCTCGTCGTGATGATCATTTTTCTTTCCTGACACAGATAGCTTGTGATTCCGCCATAGCCCCCAGTCCTCCTTTGACAAAGCATCAAGGTTGTTTCTTTTGTCTCTCCAGCAGTCGAAACAGGAACTGGTTTGAATATAACTATGTACGTAGTTATTCCATTGCTCCGTCAAACGTTCCTGTGCAGGAGTGTTTCTCAACCCAGTCCTCGGGGACCCCCAGACATTTTCGCTCCCTGCCAGCTCCCAGCACACCTGAACTAAACAATTGAGAACAGAGGATATCAGAACCAAACAATCAAGAACATAGAATACCTGAACCAGACAATGAGGAACACAAAATATCTTAACTAAACGAATGAGAACACCGAATACCAGAACCAATACAGAATGACAATGACAACACAGAGTACCTGGTAAAGGGAGGTGTTGGGAGCTAAGAAGGAGCAAAAATGTAGACTGTGGGTCCCTGAGAACTGGGCTGAGAAAGTGTTATACAGGAAGGGGGTTTGAAGGAACTTCTTCTGGGGAGGGTTTGTCATGGAAAGTGGCCTGGTTATGACTAAGCACAGGACAGATCAGAGAGTGTTTAGGAAGATATGATACCTTAAGTATATTCTGCTACCAGGTCTAGTGATTCCTAATTTTTGTCATTCATACAGTAAAACTTTACCTATAAATGCTGGTAATATTTTAAACATGGTGCAATTAAATTTGCTCTTGATAGAGCTCATTTTAATTATTCTGAAATCAAGCATTGTGAGTTTTTTTTTTGTCATTAATTTTTAAATTTGGTTTCTGTGGACATGAGTGAACTCACAGCAGCAGTGCCGTGTCCCTTGTTATACTGTTATAAAACTGCAGGAAACTTTTCCCACATTCTCGCAAGATGCTTAATAAAGACGGAGCCTCGGGAGCGACTCTCGGCTTAACTTATTTGCTGATGATATTTAAAAGGTGCTGTTTTTTGGGTTTCAGACTCTTGTTTGACAAGCTGTAATTAAAGCCGCTGCGATTTAGGAGAAAAAAAATAAAATGCCATTTGAATGTCAAACACGGATAAGACTGCTAATTAGGGCAAAGCATTTGAAGTGCTTTGACTTTTTGGTTGTTTTAAAATATTTCCACAACCTATGAAAAACACAGTGGGACATGCAGATATTTCTTCTAACACATTAACACATTTTTAACGGAACTGCCGCATGCTATGTCAAAGACCACGGATTTAAATGACAGTATATATCCATCCGACCTCCCTTAACCATTTAACCAGTACAGGGTCACAATTAGCCTGGAGCCTATTGCAGAAAAACCAGTCACAAGACAGGATACACGCTTTACTTGGATGCCGGTTTGTCGCAAAGCACATTCGTAATCACACCTAATGCACAATTAAAAGTAGCGTCTCTCAAACCGCTCTCTCTGGCAGGGAACTTGGAGGGAGCAAAAACGAGGAGAATCTGGGAGTCGCCAAGGACAGGGTTGAAAAACGCTGACGTAGAGACACCGTATGGCTTTGTAGTGTAGGGGTACCTGAAGGAAACCCATACAAACACAGAACATCTGTGTAGAGCGTTCCCAAGCTTGATGCTTGCTCTGGTAGGACTTAACCATACCTCTGAAGTATGTGTGAATAACATTGTCACGCCAATTACCGCCTGCTTATGTCATATTTAATAGCAGGCTCCCCCTCTGACACATTCTCTAAGGACCTCTGTAGGTTACCGTGAATGTTGCCTGAAGCGGTGGGGTGTTTCTAAATGGCTTTGTTCCCTTTGAAAAAACTTTGTCGGTACATGGAGTACGCTTCTCCCGTCTGACCGCTTGCCGCCATTTTTTCCCTTCCTCTCCTCTGAGGACGGCGCAGAGGTGGCATTCATTATGCGCCACTTGTAATCGCCATCAAAAATTTAAATCTCCCCTCTTGTGGCGTCGATGTTTTATTTAGCGCTGATGTATTATTCATTGAGGCTTGCAAACAGAAGAGGAAACACAATTTCACGTGTCGGCGTGTCATTGAGGGAACACATATCGTTCAATCCAAACCCCCCCCCCAGCTGGTAATTCAGTTCATCGTAGTCGTAACTTCTCCAGGACTTCCAAGGGCCCGCAGGACTGAACCGTCGCCATGGTTTCATATGTCGAAGCCAGCCACTGGTGAGCTAGGTGTGTGGTTTGGACAGTTCAACAATAAAGAATCATGTCAACTAAGGTCTGGTACCCGAGAGTGAGGAGTATGTGTGTCTCTTTCTGTTGCCCTTTTCATTTGCTTCCATGCAAAAGTTCAACTTTTGCCTGTGTATTTAATGTTCATCAGTGTTAATTCTTGTCTCTCCTTTGAGCATGTGGGGGGAGGGCATTGCCCTTGTTTTCTCTGAGTATCAGATCTCCGGGTAACGTTTTGAAAGGTTTTGTCTTGGATGTTTACAGTCACCATTGTTATCTCCCCGCTAACGTGGCAGCCTGTTGACAATGCTTTGCTTATTTGCTTGTTGGTTTGTCTGTCGGTTCCTTTGACAGGGGGTGGCACGTATTGATAACCTTGCCGTGAATGTCCCAGAGTGATCCGGAAGGCTAATTTTCACCTGTGACCAATTCCATTTCAATTCAATTAATTTTTTTTTTGTATAGCACCTTTCACATGTGTCAATATCCATCATTACATCATTTATATAGAAGGAAAGAAAGCAAGCAGAAGACAGCAGAGGGGAGAAATCAAAACTCCCTAATAGGAAATAAAACCCTCCATCCCCAGGATCTCTTTGTTAACAGAAGAGCACAAACAAAGACTTAAAAAAATCTCGAATCCGTAAAATACAAAAGCCATACAGTAAAAGCAAAAAACTTACATTCAATACAACTGAAAAGTAAAGGCACATATAATAAATACCCAAGCAAATAAGGTTAGACCTGTTAAAGAGGACAAAAATGCACGATTCTTGCATGCTGAGCATTTAACCATTCGTACGAGGAGACATTTGCTGATGGTCATTCCTGGGGTTTTGCAGAGGGGAGGGGAGCCCACCTCGGATGCCCACCGTGAAGTCCGGAAGTCTGCCCGGTGCCATGTCACGTGCTGCCAGTCCGAGGAAGGCGGACGGGTCAGGAGGCACTTTGGTGGGCTGCATCCGACCCTCAAACGGGGCGAGGAAATGGAGGGCCGCCGCCGCCGGCGCACTCTGAGTCTCCTAAGTGGAACGGTGACATTTTCTGGGTGAGCGACGCTGGCTTGAAAGCCTCCTTTTTTACCCCCCCCTCCCCCCTCCCCCCTCCCCCCTCCCCAGCCCTTCTCCGGCGCTGCCTTCAGCTGCTGAGTGCTCTTCCCATGAAAAGGTTCTAATGGGAGGAGCGCGGAGAAACACCAGCCGTGCTCTCGGCCGGGCACGGATCGGACCCAACCCGCGCTCATTTCTGCACCTGCAGGTAAAATGCTTTGATGCCCCCTCACCATTTTTTTCTCTCTGCCATCCATAACAAGTTGCAAAACGGCAAGAAAATCACATCTCAAGAAAAGCGACAAGTCCTGTTTTTCTCCAGAGCTCAAATTCGTACCTCAGCTGGGGTGTGTGTGTGTGTGTGTGTGTGTGTGTGTGTGTGTGTGTGTGTGTGTGTGTGTGTGTGTGTTTGTAATTATTATATTGTGGGGACATTCGGGGGGCGGAGAGGTTCAGACCCCACAAGGATGACCTCAATCTTATAAAAATCTGCAACTGCAATCAAAAACAATGCCATATCTATTTTGCTTGGTTAAGCTTAGGGCTGTGGAGGGGTTAAGATTGGTATTGTTGGGATTAGGATTCTGTCCATAGAAATGAATGGGGAATTCCTATAAAGTTACGAATATGTGGACTGTGCATGTGTGTCTGTGTCATCCAAGCCAATCTTTATTTTTCACTCCCGATTTGCCCTGCATCTAGACCAGCGCCCACAATGCCCGTCCTTTTCTTTGCCCTCGGCTACATTTGCAGCACACTAGTCGCTGAGATTCTGAAGACCGACAGAGAGTGGCCGCTCATCCAGTGACCCGTAAAACGTGCGATCCCGCCGCAGTGAGGTCGGTTCCGGTCAATGCGAAATAATCCTCATGCCGGCCTGTTGGGGGCGGCGCTGGGCGGCAGGCTGTACGCAGGGTGAGCGACGTGGCATGGAATATGTTTGCATCCATCCGGTTTTAATTTTTGCTTCATTATTCCCTAGTGCAGGGTCGTCAATGACATAATGTCTGCCTGTTTCAGCAGCGAAAAATCCTCAGGTGAGTGGAGCCAACAAAGCAGGCGTCTCCTTATATTTAAGGACAGATGCTGGAATAACGTGCTACACCCCTGTAAACGGGGAGAAATAATCATAAAATTACCCAGCGATATTAGTAGCGATATTAGCATTTACGTGAATGTTTTCTCAAACGCGTACATAATTCACAAACAAAACATTCACAAAACGAGTGGTTTGTAGTGGGATACATACCTTATCTAAACATATTTAAACCACAACCTTGTGTAGAATCTCACTTAGGCTTAATTGTTTAATAAATATACTAACAACTGTACAAAATACATTTACAATTCACAGAACATATGCAAATTTGAACAACATTAAAAAAAACCAAGTAAGGCACATTTAGGTATGTGCACATGGGCGAGCGAAACCCGCTAATAAACAGGCTTCCATGTACATTAATTAACACACCCAGTAAAGCTTAACTTTACCTTACTTGAAAGCTACATACAGAACACCTTCACGAAACGGTAACTTATAAATCATTGACTGTGCAAAATACTGTCGACATACCTTAAAAAGGGGAGAAATGATCTTAGGGCTATACCCTGAGTGATTAGATCTAACGACGCCCATGCCTAAAACATACCAGGGTGGACTGGAGTTATAAAATTGTGTGTGTGTGTGTGTGTGTGTGTGTGTGTGTGTGTGTGTGTGTGTGTGTGTGTGTGTGTGTGTGTGTGTGTGTGTGTGTGTGTGTGTGTGTGTGTGTGTTGGCGTTGGCATTCTGTCCTGGGATATCCCTTGCCTTGCATCCACAGCTTCCGGGATAGTCTCCGGACCCCACACAACCCGAAATAGACCAAGTGGGTATGGAAGATGGATAGAGTAGAGTATGGCACAGAGGGGGGTTAAGAGGAAAAAGGTGGGTAAGAAGCTTGCAGTCCTGGAAACTCGAGTAGATGGTCATCTGTCATCACTCTCAAGAAGTGCCGTCGGCAGTACTCTGAGGAGTAGACTTATATTCACAGGATGACACCAGCAGCATGTTCACTGACCTGACAGATGTGAAGGTGTGTCCGCAGCGATGGGTCAGGATGATGGAAACCCGCCTGCTTTTTGAGGCAAACCTCTAGCAAAGTGGCAGCTAGTTTTAGTCGGCAGAGGTGATTTCCCACTAGCGGTAGGCTAATCGCGGTCCTCTCAGGCCCGTCTCCTAGCAGCGTAATAAGCTTACTTTAATAATTAATGACCATGAGGACAGCTTGGGGGCAGAGTCGACTTAATTTAATAATTCAGACGCTGACGGGAAGGGGAGACCTGAAGCTGAGAGTGCCCCCCCCTCCCTGCCGTTCTGAGATGAGCCTCACGAGCCTGGGATCTGACACGATCTGAAACCGCGTTAAGAACCAGAATGCCGGATGATTGATCCCCCTAAAAGGGAAGGTAAGAGCCACACAGGTGGAGGGAGGACCCACTATTCCCTGGAGAGGAAGCCATCGGCTCCCATTGGCTTCCCCGCCACGTCAGAGGGGAGGGGCGACTCCCAAGACACCACTCGCACGGCAGAGGCTCTGCCGGTCTAAAGAGAGGCCGTCACGGGGTCAGCCGTCTCCGACGAGAGCGACTGTCACAGAGATGTATGGGAGCAGGCGGACCGGGCACTTAACCAATAAGGCTTTAAATTAAAAATGTGTCCCGACTTTATCTTTCAGCTTCACCAAATATTAATTCCTCAGAGTAAAAGTCCTACTGATCTGGCTTTCATGAACTGAAAATAACCACGAGACAAGCTTTTCTGACAGCTATTTTAAAAAGATTGTATTTCTACTGATTTAGAATTTTAAGCTATGTTTGGGTTTAGATACTTATAAAAATGATTCTAGCACTTAAGAGTAAATTTAGAGTATAGGACTGTGAAATACCAAATGGATGAACATATTAGCTCAGTACATGAAGGGATTGATGATGTGCTTCCTACTTCCTTCCTGTTCCCCCCCAGGGCCCACCACCAGGATAGTTATCTGTACCACCTTAATCCATGTGACACGCCGGTCATCCTGGAGCGTATGCAGGGGTGGGGCCACAGGTGTACAGGCCCCAGCCGAGAGCTGTTTGGCCACCAGAGTGTTCTATTTTCTGTCATTCACCAATTCAAAATCTACCATTGGCTAATGATAAGATTGGCATCTCTGTATGAATTTTGGTCCGTCTCATGCTGGCAACCTCAAAAAAAAAATAAAATTCCTATAATTGCCGCAGTCTACTTCCGCAACTGCAACATGTCAGAAGGGTATGGGAAGGATGTTGATGCCACATGACTATACAGGCGTAGCACAGGAAATGAGGTGTTCAAACGTGCTTTGAATTGTGGGTCAGCTCTGACGGGGGGGGGCATATATCCAGCAAACAAGAACCCTGAATATACAAAATGCCATTTTTGATTCGCTTCCAAAAACTACAGCATACAAAAGGCTATGACAAACTTGTACCAAGGTTATTGTTTTTGTTTTTTTTTTCTGTGTAAAACTGCATCAGTATGAAGGTTCATCTGTAATAATATTCACCTTTTTAATGTCCTCGCATGAAGTGTAGATGAATGTGCGTTAAATGTGGCAAACCCAGACCCCGCTGGCTTATTGCAGGATTATCTTCGGGGACACAGTCCTTGTTATTGCTCCAGAAACTGTTAAATAGGCTGTTGTTTGTTAGAGATTTTGCAGCTTCACCTGCTCTGCGTTTTGTCTCTAATTGCCTTTTTTTTATTTAAATCTTGTCTCTCTCATTTTTCCCCATAATTACCAGTGTGACACTCTTGCGTTTTCTTCCTGCATGAGGTGTATAAAAGCTGCATTTACGAAGCAGCATTCTGAAGGTTAATGAAATGATTCACTCCAGTTAATACATTTCTGCGTCACGTTCAGCCATTTCAATTTGTGCTAATTTCTACCTCCTCCTTAGCAGAGCTGCGTCACTCTCCTGATATCCGTTTATATCTGAAATACCAGGTGTTGCTCTTAATGGCCATTAATGTTTAAATTATGTATTTTTTTTTTTGATGGGATTTGCAATCAGGACATCTCCATAATCATGGAGGCAGCCGAGTAACTGGGGTCAGATTAAAAATACTCGTCGTATTAATAGTCAAATTCCACAGATGATTATATATAGACTTTATGTGAAATAGTTTCTGTTTACATTTTTGGCTTAAACTTACCCAACCTTACTGCTTCTCTTCATGTTTTTTTATAGAATGCATATTTTCTGTGCATATTTTATAGTCACGTCTGGAATGGCAATACAGCGGTAAACATGATGAAATATGGTCGTACTACTTAGGTTTGGGCTCTGCCACAGTTATAATTGGGTGTTTCTTTTTCTTCCACAGCGAGGGTCAGAAATGTTAATGAGGAATATCTTAGAGAGCTTCCGGTAACCCTGGATACTCTTCTAATACACAGCCGGGTGAGTATCTTCACCACATCTCACCTCTTGCACTTATGAGAATTTCTCCTTCATTCCGCGGGTTATTTTATTCATTTGCTTTCTGCGGCACCAGCTCAGATTTCAGTCTGCCTCTTGGTACATTTTACATTTTCAGATAAAAACAGAATACCAAATACATACAAGCATTTTTTTTTATTTTGTTCCAGACATATGTGAAAATCGCATTTTTTTCCATATTCTTTTTTATGTTCATTACATTCATTACATTTCATTTCAAGTCTCTTTTGATTTCTCCCAAAGATAAGGTGGTGCTACATTCGACTAATAACCAGAAAGAAAAAAGACCTCAATCTTTCCTTTGTCTGGATCTGTAATGAGAGCTATGTCCCCAAAGACAATTCTTCAATAAGTTGGAATGATGGGGTATTCCAGATTTAAAGAGCAGGCATGAAACAACAGTTCACTGCTAAGAAAAAAAAATACATTGTTTGTCTCTGTGGCAACATTATATGTTCAGACATTCATTGCTTTGGAAGTACAAAAAGTAAACCCTCTCTTTTGTTGTCATGAGATATATCTTTGTGGGTACCACATGGGGTACAGGTCTTTCTTCTGTGGGTGATTTTTACCCAGCTACAATTCTATTCCATTTCCGGTGAGTAGACAGAGTCCCCAGATTGTATAAATCCTCCTCACCTTGAGGCCTGTAGAGACACAGGAAGTCCCACTGGCTATCGTGAAGGCAGGTAATCTACAGCATGAAATCAAAGGAGCTCTGAAGAAGAATCACTTTGAACTTGAGGTTGAAAAGCGGTAGCAACCAGTCCTAGAAGTCATCAGCAATGATCATGTCCCCCCAGGAGAGTCTCCAATTTAACGCTCACTCTATCCCTGAGTACATCTGTGTTTCTGAGAGCTTTTATAAGTCTTCCAGTCAAGCTTCATGGGGAAGAAACATTCACCAGACAAAATGTGAAAACACCTATGGATCGCCAAGGTCTTCTGTCTGCCGACGATTTGTACATCGGGAAGCTCTTGTCAGCACCTTCATGGTGGGAACCTTGCCCAGATCAGAAGCAATCAGCCATGTGGTTGATGGGATCTGAGGTGCATCGCTGGGCTGAATCACCAGTGTTAGGATCCACAGCAGGATGCCAAGCTTGGTTGGGAGGTTGGGGGCAAAGAGAACTGAATCAGTCATGTTTTTTAATGAGCGGTCTCAGAGCGCGCTTGAAGCGTAGCACGTCAGTGTGAGACATGACTAACAGGTCTCCTAGTCAGTCAGGGCTCTGGACCCCTGGCGAGCTCATTTTCATTCGTCCCGCCCATCCAGCGTGTCCATGTTCGGGAAAGTCAGTGTCGATTTTCACAAGGACCCCGAGAAGGCCCTAACAGATGAGGTTTTAAAGGTGTTGAGTGCTATGTCCCAGTGCCTGAACACGCACTCTCACCCCCTTACTGGGCTTCTCCGTGATCCAGTGGGACCAACTTTCCATTCTCTCTTTGAAGACCATTTTGAATTACAGCCTTCTGGCAATATACTGTTTCTGTTCAAGACTCCTCTGATCAGACATAACTTGCAGAATTTCTTTGTCCATTTATTTTCTGCGCGATGTTGAGCAGTGACTGTATACTGCTGGAAATCCCCTCGGCCCTAGTGATTTTTGGATCAGAATGTTTGCATTGATAATAGCACTCAGGAAGGACAATCTAGGACAATCTAGGACAAAAGGAATATGGGTTGTGAGAATGAGGAGCAGGGGGCGTGCATAACATAGCGCTACCCCCACCTCCTCCCCTGACACAGTCTTCTGAAATACAGTCAACAAAACAACAAAAAAGAAAAAAACTGATTTCAAGCATCAGTTATGCGACAACAAGAACTGCGAGAGAGGTGTTTCAAGACTTGGTTTTCAAATTCAGACCTACAGGCTACACTACAAAATAATTCCCTGCAAAATGTAACCTTGGGGTAAATTATTACTCATAGATGGAAGAAAGTCAATAAAATGCTGAAAGGCACAATGAATACATATTGCATTAATTCCTGTCATGCTTCATCAGCCGGGAAGGTCTTCACTGTGCGCTGTGCACTTACTACAATGAAATCATAATCATTGTTTGGTGCGTGACATGTCACTGTACTGTATATGTCCTAAAAGGTTTTTTAATAGTTTGAAATCTGATTGCAGTAATGTGCACTGCAGTGAAAATGTTAACCTGCATTTTTGCACCTAGCAAACACGTTTATTAACAGAGCATCTAATTTCTTTGTACAGTACAAATAAGTATGTCTGTCTGTATACAGTTCTGGCCTCTGTATACAGGTCCCTATGTCTATGTACAGTACAGTATATACAGGTCAGTATGTCTATGTATACAGGTCCCTATGTACAGTACAGTATATACAGGTCAGTATGTCTATGTACTCTACAATCAGGTCTGCCCATCTATGTATACAGGTCAGTATATCTATGCATACTATATACAGTTCTGCAGATAGGACTGTGTCCAGGTATACCTGTATATTGCAACGTATGGGATTCCTGGACATGACATTTTAATTCACACTTGGTTTTCCCATTGAAATTTGTCTTGCCTGCTGTATGCACATAGCAATTAAACAGCACAGAGCGTATACTGCAAGTTCAGATAATTAATTGAAAGATGCAGATATAAGGTAATTATAGCAATCCAATGAAATCTGTTACACTAGCAAACTCAAATTGTGGCAATAAATTTTAATAATTGTATTCCCCTTTTGGAGGAAATGCTTTATCTACATATTCAGTGAATTGGTTCTCAAGTTGTCTTTTGAAAGGAACTAATCATTGGAGAGTATGGGGGAAAACACAGGTGTAATTAATTTACCTGTGTTCAACATGTCCTTTGAAAAATGTGTTTTTAATGGGAGTCCTTTAGTTTCTGTGGATAGTTCTAAATTCTTGCCTGCAAACCTTTTTTCTTTATTTTCTGATTTAACTGTGTTTCTAATTAACATACCTTGCGACCCTGACCCAGAGAAGCAGTTTGTAGATGGATGGGCGTCTTGAATATCGATGATGTATAGTGCATATACATCAGTATATGCAATAAATATACGTATGTGTAAATTATATATGTATAGGTCATGAGATTTTGTCAACCAGTTCAATCACCAATATTTTATTTAGCAGAGTACATTCTTACACGCCAGTGTACCACGAAGTGATTCAGTGTGATTGTATCTACTTCTTTCCAAGGAGAATCAAGAAACAGCCATAGCAGCAATATTGGGGAGGGGGGGGGGGTTAGAATGAAAATGATTCCCGGAAAATTCTGAGGAACATAATTGAGTAGAACTCTACTAAGAAGTAGTATCTGTAGACAGTATACATAAACAATTCAGCTAAGTACAACTGGGGGGAAAAAATCGCAACGATGGAAGACAGTAGCCAGGGTTTACGTCAGTGATGACATTATTGGGAGCAGTGCACTGAGACTTGGCTGGTAGAGACCAGCGAGCCAGTGCATGGAGTGTATTAGCTCAGTTGCAGGCTAGGATTCTTAAGGTGAGTCTTAATTATACCGACGTTTAGGTTAATTGGAAAAATAGCCAGAGAAAAATGTGTATTTATAATGTCTGGTAAGGGTTTGTCAAGAGGAGTTAGAGTCTCCATCATTAGCTTCACCATGTATTCACATTGAGAAACTGCGCGGATGAACTTGTGTCCACTCATTTGGTGTAAACACAGCAAATGGCTCTAGATGTGGATTCTTGTGCATGGGCAGTAATATCAGTAATATAGAAACATCACATCATTCTAGTCGATGTTAGACGTTGTCAACGTATCTTGGAATTTTATCCCTGTTCCGGACTTTTCCTGAAGTCATCACTTTTCCAGTAATACATCTGTTTGTTAATTATTTGCTATGGGACTGCTGGTTAGCAGATTAAACTGAGGAAAATTGAGGGAAAATAGAAAACTAGGGTTGTCCTTATTACTGTCAATTAGACTGGAAAAGTATGCTTACCATAGAGAGTTAGTTTTTTTTTTTTTTATTATTTAACTTGGCTGCCTTTGCAGGCAAGATGAAATACCTCTAATTTACCAGAGGGCCATTTGTGTTCTAATCTTTTGGAAGGCGACTTTAAGGTCATTATCCTGGTGGCTATACTTCATATGCTTAACAAGTTTCTTGTTAGTGATGCAATAATATTTATTGCGAAGCTCAGAGTGCCGGCTTGAATTCGGCCAGCATCACGCCTGAAGAAATATTACACCAAATGAGCACTTTCAAGGCAAATCCATCCATCTATCCATTCCATTGTATAGCCACTTACCCTGGTGATGTTCAGGCGGAGCTAGGAGCTTAACTCAGGCTGCATAGGGCACACGGCGGGGGTACGTCTAGAATTTATTTAGTGGATGGTTTTATCCAAAGCAATGTTCAATTGAGAAAGAAGCGTCAGACGGTCCCTGGGGCATTTGGGCACCAGACCCTAACCCGCTGAGTAGCTCACCGCCCCCGTACTCCTTGAATTGGATCTGTTCAGTGCAAATGCAGCAGAAAAAAGCATCTGTGACCATAGCCACAACGTAAATCTGCAGCCAAAATAGCACATACTTACAGAACAAGGTGGTTGCATTTCCTGAGTACTCAGAAAACAATGTGACTGACGTACACAACTCCGGGCGTTACTATGGAGACAAGTAGGACGCGGTTCATTTCAAAACTAACCCGGCAAATGATTTCAAGAACATTTGTAAAGTCATTTCTTCCATATTAGTTTTTTTAAATCCTATAATAATCCCATTAGTGGTGACACCAAATCTTCGAGGCAGGGTTAGGGTTTGTTATCCACTAAGCCTGAAGATGGGCTAGGGGTCCATTGAATAGTACAGTCCGTCCTTGTAGATCGTGTGGGTTAGGGACATAGGCCTCCAGCGATCGTGAAAAAAAACACGTAAAATTTTTTGGTCCCCTTGGCGAGTGAAGCGAGCATGTGAGATAAGATATGAGAAACGAGTGATACAAAGATCACTGCGAGATATCAAGCCATAAACACAGCTGGCATCCCCCAATCAAGCACTACACCTAGTTACTAAACCTTTTGCGTTACTAAGCCTTTTTCCCAAAAAAAATGCAGACCCCATGATATATCAAACCCATGATGGGGAAAGTTGCTACTGACAAAGACGGGAATGTTTTATGTCATCAGAGAATTGGAGTGTAGTGTAGAAAGGGGTTGTTCAGGGACCAAAGACAATGCACCTGTGACCAGAAGGATGTGGGTTTTCATTAATGGGATAACCAGAGGGTAAGGACTCAGTTAAAGTTCTCATCAGGCATAAGCCATGTTTTACTGGGTCCTGAAATTCCCAAAATATCAACTTTATTGCCAGTAACTGCTACATTCCCCAAAACTGCTGCCTTGTCTCTGAGTTATGGGTTGGAATTATTTCCATGACAGGACTGAAATGTAAAGATACCCATGAAGGATAGATGCCATCTCTCCTCAGAAGACCAGACTGTCCTCACCACATCCTCCATATCCTGTGAACAACTCCACTCTTGGTAACTTCCATTTGTTCCAGACATGTGTTGTCAGGTACATTTTGAGGCAGGACCTTCCAAAATGACCGTCAGTCTCTCGATGACAGTATAGTCACCTGTTGTGTGTAAGTTCACCAGTTATTAGAGAGTTTATAATTCTCAGCAGGTGTGTTACTGAGTGGAGAACGTCAGGTTGGAGCATGAATGGGGGTCACATGGGCTCCTCTGAGCCACGACTCCTACAGACCGTAACAAACGCCCTGGACTGTGAAGACTCTACTGGAGACGCTCAAGGGGTCAGACTAAGGGGACCCCCTGCAAAATGGTTGGGTAAGGCTCTGTTACCAATGTTTCCTTGAATTAGATTTGTTTGTTTGGTTTCCCGTTCACTAACAATATAGTGGATAGTTAGTTCATTTTATGGTAACCAGAGACAGATAGCAGAAATGGGGGAAAATCGATATTACATAACTAGAAACTATGCGAACGCTATCATACAGGATGGTCAGTTCAGCGGAAATCCAAATTATGATGCATTCTTTGAGGTCATTGGGTCATGTCTTAGTGAGACTTGGTGTGGGGAATACAAACGGAACAACAAGACGAATGAGATGAAAAAGTCGGGTTCATGCTCAGTACTGTTCATGCAATAGCAAGACAACAAAAAACGGTATTTGCTTTCATATCTCTCCTCAAAATCAGACATAACCCGTCATCTCTGTGTCCCTTTTTATCTCGTTGTGGCCAGTCGTTTATGAATACAAGTCAGACGTGTGATTTTGTTGCCTTTATTTACCTCAAAGCACCCACCTGTGTTGCATCTGACCTGCCTGAAATAAAGTGTTTCCCCATGTGTCAGAAAGGGGGACAGTGACCCTAGCGGCGTAGTACCATAAATTACATGGTTCGGCAAGCAATGGGGAACAGGCACAATAGCTGATAAAAGTGTGCTTCAGGTGAAAAAACAGACCGGCCTGCGAGCAGTCCATCACTGTAACTGTCCTTTTAGACGCCCATGTGATAATACAGTGGGTCAGTTTCTCTCTCGGGCGTATACGCTCTGTAGGGTTTACGTCCGTCTAGATAAATGGCTTTGACCGAGGCACGCTGCCTCATAGCTGACGGTTTATGCCACCTATTAATCGGAGCTTGATCCCTGATTGGCCTTGGATCAGGAGGCAGATGGAGCAGCGATTTTGCAGCAGTAGCTTTTTAAACAGCCGGCCAGGCACGCTGATGGCTGCCCAAAGCCGCAGCTGGCTCTCACGCACGCCAGCGTTTCTTCACCCCGTGTCGCTGGCCTGCCGACATCGTCACCCAACGATCGCCCCCAGGATGATGTTCAGACCACCACGGAGGCCGTATCAACATCCCCCAGCCTCACCCCTTTCGAAATGCGCTCGCACGCTTTGCTGCTTTGCAGAACACAGCCAACGCTAATCGTTTGGTTCCAAGGGTCCCAGATGGTGAAGGGAGGAAAAAAAAATGTATAATGTCGAATAAAAACATGAAAAAGGAAAGTAATGAGACGGTTCAAGCACTCATAACAGCAGTAGTGTTTACTGAAGAGGGGGGTGTGTTTGCCATTATATAACGGGAGGCGCCGTGCGCCCGTCTGTTCAGATGATTGGCAAACGTACAGGATCTCGCAGTTGAGCCGATGCAGGCGTTTGTCCGTGACCCGCGCCTGATGGATGTCGTTCCAAATGGGCAGAAAGAAGGCAGTGAAGCGCACCCAGCAACCCGTGCTGGCACTGATCCCGTTATCCTTAACGCTCACGCAGCCGGCGGGTGAGGACGCGAGGAGAATTAATTGAAGTCCCCAGGTTGCCGGCGTCCTTGTTTAGCTTTCTGCTATTCATTCGTCTGTGCTTCGCCTTTCCAAAGCACCGTGTCACCTGCCAAGTTTGTTTCGATAGTTTCTTTAGTATGAAGAAACTACGACTTTTACGTTTACGTTTTATGTTAAAAGTCATTCGGTTAAGTTCAGGCAGCTGGACTTTGGAGCTCAAGGTGCTCAGGTCCAAAACTGCAAGGACCAAACCTGTAGAGTATTAGGGGACTGTTTAACTGGGTCAGTTGTTTTAAGAAATATAGTCATATTCCTACATAACTTAGATTCCACTGATTTTTAGCAAACTAGTACAGCTAAATTTCACATTGTTTACCTTTCTCTCATATTTATACATTTGATAAAAATATAATTGAAAAAATTTTTTACGATTGTCCCTGAAGAGGAAGTGAAATGATCATCAGTTTCCTTGGTTGGGGTCTCCCAAGTAAAGCTTTGTCCGGGGCCCTTAACCACTTGGAGTCGGCCCTGTCTGGCTAGCAGGAATTAGCCATTTCTGTCTTATAATGCACCAGACCTTCTTTGCCGGCCTATTTTATTGCCGATCCTTTGGCTGAGGCATGGCCTTTTATGACGGACAATCATCTGCGTCTTCACAGTTCACAACAGCCTGCTCACCCAACATGCACGCGGAGTGCAAGGCATTGATGTTTGCAGCAAACCAGACGGATCAACATTCAGCTAAAGTGTGAACCGCTTCGCGGTTCCCGCTGGGGTTAGCATATGAAGCAATTTCTCCATATAAATGTTTGTACTAATATGCACTTTATTTTTACTCTTACGCCAAAAAGAATTTGTTTCCAGCATTATAAATTAAAAATGTGGTTCATTTTTATGTACTTACACTGTAAGAGGGGACACTTAATATTGTAAAACCATAACAATACTTCACAGATGCAGTATTTCCCTTCGTGCATCTATTATGGTGTAAAAACTTAACATTAAATATAAATCTAGCAGAATGTGTTTTATAGCACATATGGGAAAGTATCTAGTGGTACAGGACAGAACAAAATGTGTTTTTGGAAAGGTTGTTTTTTACTTTGGAGGGTCTCAGGGAAGCTCGTGGGAGTTACACAAGAACAAAAAATGATTGACTCAGAGAGAGAACCAGATTGTCAAGGTGGTGGGCCCAAGCAACTAGAGGAGGCGGGACCAGGATATCTGATTGGTTATCTGCAATCTGATTGGTTATCTTTTCTGAACCAATTATTTTTCATTCTGCCGTCAGAACGTTTTTGTATAAGTAAAACTCCCATGAGCCTCAGGGAAGGATGTTGTGGTCGAATTTGCACAGTGGGAAGGGAATCACTTTTGCTTTAAATTTAAGGTTTGATAAATATTTAAAGTAGTGGGATAAATGGATTGTGTTTATGACCCCATCACCTGTCATTGTATAAATGCTGGATTTTTGAACCATGATGGATTTTGAACAAGCAGTGACCAACTGCTTGTTCTGTTATATTTGTATATTGTTTATGTCCTTAAAAATAAAGTATAAAAATAAGTCTTGTTTGTGTGGTTCTCTCAGAGGTCACTTTGTTTACCCAGAAACGAAAAGAAGAAATCTTGCAGTCGGGGTGATTGAAGGTGAATTGTGCGCCGGATTCATTTGAGAGTCAGAACTGAGACCCCCGCCCCCCACCTGTTCCCACCCCCTAGCAGGAACCCAGAATGAACTTCCTCAGCCGTCTGATTTCCTGATATTACCATTTTCCATGAACAGAAATCCATATGGTCGTATTTCCTGGCATTGCTGCACGCCTGACGGACATGGAGACGCAGTCTTCAGGCTTTCATCCATGCAGACTGGCGGGTTCTTCTCGTGGTGGCATAGGGAGCCATGGAATCTGCTGGGCAGCACTGGGTGCGATCTCCATCCTCACCACAGACCTGCATCTCTGCATGGGTGAGGTGCATCACACGTTTTCTCTGGTACCTCCACATAAACCATCTTTCTCCCACATGTGCCCTACTGAGAACCTGACCAAAGAACAATGCCTGTTTTTGTCCCGCTCTTATTGCATCTGCTGTTTACCGCTGTTGGTTTTTGTTCGTTGCTTAATTTTCCCATCAGTCATGGCTCTTTTCTTTCTGGGACAGTGAAAGACTGATTTGTCGAGTACAGTTGACTGATTAATCACCTCTTGAGTGTCCTACATCACGACAGCATGCCTCGCTGTAATATGCCCACTGCAGCTCCGAGGCTGGGCCTTGCAGACGATTTCCAACCGAGTCGCCCATCAGAGGGAAAAAGTACGACCGTCCTTAATTCTTCTGGACAGAAACAGCCCATAACGGCCGTGCCTGACAGTTTGGGAGCATTTTGATGGGTATGAAGCGGGGAGGGTTATCAATAACATCACAGCTTGAGTAAAGTAGAGAAGCAGAGGGAGTTGAATCGATGCATAGATCAAAAATGTAATGACCTGGAACCATATGACCGGCAGACATGGCCGAAAGCATTTTTTCCACCACATACAAATCACAGTGTTGACAGGTGGTTGTCTCAAAGCGCATTTAGTTTTATTTGTGTGACCTAATAAATGACCGGAGACGGTGTGCTCTCTGACAGTATTTCCAAATCCAGTCTTTCAGTACTTAAAGTACTCAAATGGTTGGTTGAAACAAAATGTCAGTCTGGACTTTTACTCTCTGGACCTGAATTATCCAAATCTGTTTATGACTGACATTTATCTGTATCTGAGCAGTTCACAAGAACCTCGTTATTCCAGCGGTGCAAAAATTTCCAGGACTCGGTGTTTGCTGTTTGCGGGAGAGCAGACAGATCAACACCTGTCCATTCAGTGAACCGCAGCACTCTTCCCACTGGGGTAAGCATATCAAACGATTTCTCCACATAAATGTTTGTAATCTTATGTGTATTCTTCTTTACTCTTGCTCCGAAAGAGAATTTGTTTTAAAAAAAATCGTGGATAAAAACAGCAGTTTATCTTTTATACACTTCCAGTTGTCAAAGCAGACAACGGCAAGGGCCATTTATTCTTGCTCTGCAGAGATGTTTATGATGGATTCTAAGAATGTCCTTCAGGACAATGAGATGTTTACAAAGCATGAAACGAAAAGTCCAAGATGTCTTACACCAAATGTGTTGCAGTATTTGTGCACTGTGTTCTGGGTGGTGCTGCCCCTCTTGGCGTTTTTGTGCGCCTTGTGCTGCCAGATGCTGGTTTAGTAAATCTTGCATGCATCTAGCTTGGCTGGGCAATTATGTCGGCAAGAGATACATGTGGGGGGGGGGGGGGGGGGGAAGCAAGTTTTTCTCTTTTTTTGTCCCATTTTTTCCTGTAAGCTACAAATTGTTCTCATACAACAAAAGGTGTTAGAAGAGAAAATAAAAGCCATAATTTTGTTAGTGTGGGATAAAATATACTTATTACATATTACTGAAATACTTTTTTTTTTGCTTTTATAGGAGTGTATAAAGATAGTGTTAGTGCAGCATAAATTTTATCTATCTTTACTAATTTTGTAAATATATCTTTTCAGTATCTGGCATTATGTAAGATCTGCCGGAATTGGTCATGCCCTTGAAATCACAGAGGTTTTTAATTAAAATTCGATACGAATGTAAATTTCCATTTATGTTAATGGCGGAGTAGAAAGGAATTAATTATTTCAATGTTTTATTCAGGGGCGAGACTTATCTTTATTCCCCTCCCATGAATAAAATATGTGGTGCAGGGCTCCTGAGAGTTTGGGGTAGGGTGGGGGCTGCCATCAGTGGGGTCTCCGGGAATCGAATCCCTCTGGCCAGTTTGGCCCTTTGGCTGTGACTTCCCATGCAGGAGGACAGAGATGAATGATAACAGGCCCTTTCCTATGACCGAGGGCAAAGGTCACAGAGAGGGGTCACATGATCACTCTGGGAGGGGTCACATGATCACTCTGGGAGGGGTGACCCACCGAGCCCGCAGTGCAGCCACCTAAAGGTATCCTGTAGTGGCAGTTGGTACCAGCTATGTATAGACACACACACACACACACACACACACACACACACACACACAAGGACATAACTTTGGGTTGAGCTTTGGGGGGGTTGCGGGGTTGTGGTCACCCATTTAAAGGGGTCCAGGGGGTTGTATTAGCTGGTTTTGATTGGTCATTCCAAAGGGTGCGCTTCGTAAATCAGGTCAGTGCCAGTTTTCAGGCTTGACTGTTTCTGTTACTGATAGGAGGAAAAATTCTCATCGATGGTAGTTAGACGCAGCTTTATATGACTGGAGCAAAGAAGAGCGAAGGCGTCAGTACCTGGTGATGGTACCAGCTAATGGATGGCTCTGCTTCAGTCAGCTTCTACTCAACCATCCCTTTCCAGGACATCACGATGTTCTGGAAATTGGCAACAACCTCTTCTTTATTGAATTCCCTTTAATCTTATCGGATCTCCAGGATGCACTGCGTTGATGATGTTGAAAACAGGATCTCTATATGAGGGAGCCGAAGGCTAGAAGGGACTATGTATATTGTTTATGTATTTCATTATATATTGGACTATATATTGTTTATGTAAATCACTATGCTCCTCCCACCACCTCAAGGTGAATCATCTGTGGGAATATTGTATCCATCTGTTGCTTCGATATGGCGCATTTCTGAATGCTGAATGATGAAAACTCCTCAAGCAAATCCACAATGGAAAAAACCTCGGTATGAAAATTCTATCAAAACACAGTCCTGATTACAGGTTGATCAGTTTATCTTAATCCATCCATCCATCCATCTTCCAACAGAATTCCTTGGTCAGACCCCATACTAGGCAGCAGAGGGAACGATGCTTGGGAATTGGATGCTTCTTCTTAATGCACCCTGCAAATATACCTGAGAATCCCTCATTTTGTCTTTCATGTGAACCCCTGGCTAAATGGGAAAATATTCAGCTTGTTACGAGCGCAGTGTAGACCCGGCCTCAGTCGGCTCAATGCATTCATTCATCACAGGATGAAAACGACAAGGTCATATTGTGTGCCGCGTGCTGGTTTAAATCCAGCAGCGAGAGACACTCTCTCCTTGGGCTCCGCGGTGCCAAGAAAGCTGCCGTCAGAAAATTATTCAGGAATGTAAAGCAGTTCTTTGATTTTTAAAGGGATATATCAACCCAAACTGAAGGCCTTCATTTAATGTTACGTATATAAATAAATCGGGAAGAAAACAAACGTCTGCTTTTGGATGGAGCCCCTGAATTTTTGGAGTGTTGGGCCCAGCTGCGTCCATGATGAATCGGCTGCCAAGAGACAAACAGGCCGGTCCCATTAAATCCGGAGACCCTGTAAATTCCATTTCTGGATCCATTAGGCGTCCATAATTCCGCCGCCGTCCATAATTCCGCCGCCGTCCCTTTCCAGGCATCGCGGTCACCGTGGCGTTAAGATACGACACCATGATGGGTCCCGACATACCGTGTCCCTGCGCACACAAACTCAATTTACTATAATACCCCTCCCCCCCACACACCCCCACCCCTACCTGCCACAACTGCACCTCTCCACATTCCGTGTGTTTTTAATAATGGAAACAAGATTGCATGGGAAATTATTAAAACTCTATTTCTTCCTGCGGATCCTGCTTAGTGGCCCAATGTGGTGGCAGAGCTTGTGGGAGTTTTACTTACAGAAAAATTTTCTGAGGGCTGGACGAAATATGGTTGGTTCAGAAAGAGAACCAATAAGATTGTAGAGGAGTTGGGTCCAAGCAACTAGAGGAGGCGGGACCATGACTTCTGATTGGTTGGTCCTGCCTCCTGTAGTTGCATCAATGTGGACAGACATCATCGTCTCCGAAAATGATTTACAAGTGCCACACTTAGTTGTTGTTCTTCACGTGGGCTAAAATAAAAACAAAGTCAGAATTAAAAAGGATAGTAATAGATGTGATGTAGAACAAATTTATGTAAGTCTGGTCTTGGCTACTCGAAAGCAGTTTCTGAGTGTTCTAGAACTTATTCTAGAAAGATTGCTTTTGTGTGTGACATCACACCACTTTGTGTATAGGGATAGGTCCTTCTCAGGGTGGAAATTGTTCGGGGGGGTATTTTGGCATCACCGCGGGAGGGGGTGAGGGTAGTAGAAAAGGCAGCCTAAGCGTGATCTGAGATTCAGCCACATGCCTCTCCCCGGGTGTACGTGTAATGAGGTCACTCCGCCCGGATGCAGCACTGCAAAGCGAAGTTCTGGGAATAAGATCCAATCCATTGGTCAGAACATCCGAGCTGGATACACACCCGGACAGCCACAATAACATTTCAAAAAGAAGAGGAAACAAACACACACAAAATGCAATTAAACTTGTGTCTCTTTTCTTCAGTCTATAAGGCAACAACTGCAATGAAATATTAATGTTGTGATGGTACCTCTATCTCCAGTGATTTCCTCACTGCACTCAGCAAGTCTAAGATACCTTTGTTCTCGGTATTTACAGCAGAAGGTATCCAGTCACCAGAGAAACAGGCATTATTACGAGCAATTTCAACATCTCCTTCACTTGTAATAAGATTAAAGGTAAACACACCACAAAATGTGCAGTCCAGAGTGCCCTGCAGATTTCTCTGCTTTCATATTTAAAACTTAAATCAAGTTATATAAAAAAAACATGTAATATGCAACTAAATTTTTACAGTTATACATTAAAAAGTTATACATTCATGTATACCTTTTAAATGTAGATATTATTATTATTATTATTATTATTATTAATAATAATAATAATAATAAGAAGAAGAAGAAGAAGAAGAAGAAGAAGAATCCAATTGTAGCCATGAGGGTGACATTCAGCAAGGATCAGTATGAAATGCTAGGATTTATACTGAAGAGCAAGATCTTTGTACAAGACCCTGATTTAACAAAAAGGTCTTATGACTGCAAACGTTTTGAGCTGTAGACACTCTCACTAAACTTCCAACTTAATTCTTATGCCTGGTCTAACAAACAGTGGGTGGCCTCAGCTGCTATAAGGCGTTTCTCTGTGCGGAATCTGGAATCACCGATATCTGCTCTGTGGCTGGTGCCTCCCCTGACTCCGGTCTTTAAATCTGAGTTCTTTTATGGAAGTGATGGAAATCACTGGGAAAAGTAAACCAGATGTGAAACAGCTGCACAGAAGTTACCGAAGGCATAACCTACCCACGTCACTCATGCCTTTTACCAAGAGAGATAAGCCTTTAAAATAACATTAACATAGTTAATCTGTGAGGCTGCGCTGCTGTGACTGATCTGATTTGCTGTATCGATTTATAGATTTTTTTGCTCTAATTAGGTAGCGGGACAGATAAGATGAGGCGTTAACAGACGCTTAAATAGGCCCAAGGAGACGACTGAAAATCTGACATTGATAAGCCAAATGAACATTGAAAATATAATTATCTTAATGGGCAATTACTAAGTTCATTACAAAGTGTAATTAAGTGGAGATTGATGAGCCTTAGATGCTATCTCGTGACTTCTGCTAACTTTTTTTCTTTTTTTTTTTTTACTTTGAATCTCAGTGTGGAGGATAAACACGGGACCCGTTCATCATCCAGGACGACAGATTCTTGGATGAGCAATCGGTCCGGAGGAGGGATCAGATCCTGATAGCCCCAGAGAGCTGCGTCGTGTCTCGTTTTTGGAGAACAGATATCTGTAAGGGGCGGGGGAGAGCGAGGGGGATGGGGATGCGGCAGGCCCAGGGCCGCCTGGTAGATATTTGTTGTATGCGCTTAGATATGACATGGCTCCATTGCTGGCGAGAGACTTTTAAATGTCAGTGATGATTTAATGCACCTTCTTCATTTCACTCATAGGTTAATGTCAGTGTATTGGTACATTCTGCCAACCTCATATGCGATCTCTCATGCATATATATGTACTTTAGTACTTTGAGATGGAGTATATTAAGTATGTATAACAGAGGGCGGTTTTGGCGTTAGGTATTGGGTATCCGTATTGCATTCCCCGGAGAATTAATAGCAGTGAGAAAGCAGTAGAGTGCTACGGGTCTTTTGTGTCTTTTAATTACAGGCATCAAAACTAAAAATTTTCCAGCCCCTGTTTTGTTTGTATTTCTAAGAGCACAAAATCCCACTTCACACAAGCACTAATTAGCCGTGATGAAAGGCCGCATTAGCAATTGTAATGCAGTGCGTCTCTGAAGCCGCGATCGCGCCACGTCACCGCGTCGTCTTGGCCGAGCGTCAGTAACGTTGCTGTATCCCTGTTCCTGACTGGAAAAAGAAATCTCTGCTTTGACCACAGTGTCCTTCGTAAAAAAAAAAAAAAAAAAAAAAAAAAATATATATATATATATATATATATATATATATATATATATATCGTCATGCATCTCTTTTGGTTTTTTTAGCCATGATTTTGTTTTGAAAGATACTTTTCGTTTAGGGTTTTTGTTGACGTCTGTAACCTGATTTTTTTGAGAAGCGGCTTATAGATTATCTGGGTTACAAATGCAGGCCATTAGCCATGGCAGTGCGCATGGAAGAGAGAGGCAGATTCGACCCGTTTGCCTAATTGTGCAGTCCCCGTGGGATCGCTCTGAGTCATCTTATACTTGTTTATTTATTTATTTGTTTTATTTATTTATTGGAGACAATGAACAAGCGGAAATGCGTCACTGGGTTCATATTTATTCCCGAGTTATTCATATGAGCTGACAGTTCAGTCCAAGTGTTTTATTACCGGGTCTGTGGCATATCGACATTCCTGGGATGTTGCAAATTGACTGATTGATTAATTGTCTCAATTAGCCGAACTTAATTTGGTGACACGATCAGGATAGGGTATTTGTGTCGGATACGCATACCAACACAGAGCAAGGCATTTTTAAGGTCTCGAATGTTACAAATCGTGCCCTATCATACTGCCCAGATATCAGAACGAGGAAAATCAGTAATGGGTCTGATTAGCGCCGCCTCTCATGTGAATGATAACTTTCAGATTAAGCTGCAGAATTACTTTAGAGACAGTCGGAAACCGCACCTTCCATCTCCTGGACATTTAGTAAAATCCTCCCGTCCATGCAAGTCTGATCACCATTAAGGATAATGTTTCTTCTGAAATTAGCTTTGCTAGCGGAAGACGAGCTTTTATGTAGCAGCGTAAGTTTGAATGTTCCCCAGCTAATCGCTAAGATTTCACTTCGGTCTCCTGTGTATTTTAGACACTCTTCTGTTCAGAGGACATCTTGGGAACATCTTAGACAGAACTGGACATTCTCTCGTTTTATTTTATGTATAAGTATTTTTAGCTCAGTTACCGTTGTCATTCTCCGGAGTACAATTTGTGCTCTGCCATCAGTTAGGAGACACTATGCTGCGATCCTGGAAGTTTAACTCCTTTGGTTATACGGTATATAA
This sequence comes from Brienomyrus brachyistius, assembly GCF_023856365.1. NCBI lineage: Eukaryota > Metazoa > Chordata > Actinopteri > Osteoglossiformes > Mormyridae > Brienomyrus > Brienomyrus brachyistius. The sequence continues at coordinate 1,792,633 of NW_026042334.1, read as the reverse complement.
GCAGTTTTATCCTTCGTAGGATAATACAAAATCATGTCTGCCTATTCCAGGAGGCAGGTAAGGCATAGAGCAATTTATTGCCCTCTGACGAATTTCAGTGCAATTGGAAGCATCTCACTTTAGAAAGATATTTGTGCTCAAGATTTTAAAACGGCTTGTCCTAAAACTGACCTTCACTATTGATGGCAGATATTTACAGTTGCCTGCTATGTATATATTTTCTCCCTCTGTCTTTTCTTGATAGCGCTGGAATACAGTAAATTAAAATGGCCAAAAAGTATCACTCTAAATGCTGGAGTAAGCGTGGGGAAATACTGCACAGAGAATATTACAGTTAAAATTTATTTCCCTCCTACTAGTACTGGAGCACCAGGTAGAATGTAATGAATGTAAAATAATGGGTTTTAATTCTGTCCACATGACTGCGTTAGGTAGTCAATTATGAGGTTTCTATTTACACAGTTATACAAAGAGAGATACTTAACATTGGGAGTAAGATTGGTTTTGCTTGACTTGACCGAACACGAGATTTAGCAGTTTGAGTATTTTTTTTTATTTAATTATTGCCAGACTTTTTTTTTTTGTAAATTGTAAAAGCACTTCGGATTTACTAACGAGGATAAATTGCAGGCAGAGCGGTTACTAAATCCAATGAGCAGAGCACATGACGGTGATCTCGACCGACTCCGAATGCGCAAACGCAAATAACAGATGACCTTATTACCTGGTGCGAAAGGTACTTAAACTGGCAGCGTGCAGCGGGGCTCCCAGCGTAATTATCGACGTTAACGCAAAGGCAGGGGAGCGTGACACCGACAACGATGCAAGAAGATCGAGCTCCCTGCTCCTTTCACGGATCTTTTAGGCTCCTCTCCCGTAAGGCTTCACAGGAAGAGAGATTGCAGTCGTTCACCTTTTACGCTCTCATCTGATTGGTGGGATCCTATGGCCAACTTACTTTTCCATGTCTCAAAGTGAAGTGTTTGCGCAGTGTGAATGGCATAAAATAAGGTATATTTGCATTTATTTCGCAGACGCTTTTGTCCAAAGCTACACACAAGCAGATGAATAAGTGGTCATCTTTGCTTCATGAATAAATGCATATATAAAATATACCTTAAGTACTAATTTGTTTAATTCACCTCAAGGTATCATTTTTTTGTAAAATATATCAAAATTAATTAAATGCAGCTGTACCTAAAGCAGAGAAATTTGGGCAAAAATCTAAACTATCTAATGTACATAAAAAATGAAATTCAAATCAATGTTAAATATTAAAACCACATTTCCATCAGCATAAAATTACAGTCATTGTTTCAGACCTGAGAGTGGATTAAATACCAGGAGAATGCATAGCTGTCAAATCCAGACGGTAAAAAAAAAGTCATCTAATTCCGAACTGATCTTTAATTAGGCTTAAGTTTTGATAGGAGTGATACATTTTTATTCAGTTTTTTATCTCTTCCAACTTACTTCTCACAAAGAACTGTAAATTCATTCAGACTCGATTAATCATGAGCTCAAGCAGAAGAATAACAAGCTAATCCCCCAAAACCAAGAGAATAAACTGTTATAGAAGAACAAATTGTGCAAAAAATTCGCCAAGAATATTGATTTTTCTTCCCATTTCTTTTTATATTCTCCCTCCCTCCCTCCGTCCGTCTGTCTGTCTGTCTCTCTATCTCTCTCTCTCTCATGTGTCTTATAAACGACGTGCCAGTGATTTTCCCACAGGACTGGTGACTTTGTGAAAGGTCGGGGGTGAGTCTCTCAGGACGTGACTCCTGTTCCGTCTGGAGAGACGATGGCCTCCGTTGCAGTCTGACACATCTGCCCCTGACCTTCTGAAGCTGTGGTGCTTCGCAAAACCACAGAAAGGTCATCTGAAGGTTATATCCTCCAACAGGGGCAGACTGGCAACAAAAAGCAGTCTGGGAATTGGGGGGGGGGGGGGGGAGTCCTCTTGCTAAATTTTGCCACCAGTCATGGGGACCCTCTTGTTTTTTGTGTCAGCCACTGAAATAAAGCATTAGCCAGCAGTGAAATAAAGTATAATCCATTATTCATTCCCTGCGATCGACCTGGAAACATGCCGAGATCGATGGGCAGGTTGGGAACCCCTAGTGTATAGCCTATATAATGGGGGGAGTTAGGGAAGAAAAAGCAGCCCCCACAAGATCAGCCCACTGGGAAAATTCCTGAACCCCCGATGGCCCGTCCACACCAGCCCTCTGAGTATGAAATCAGTTACCTCACACAGAAAAAGTGACCAGTCAGGCAGGGAAGGCAAATCATACGAAGGAATTAATGGAACTGCTGGAGGCAACAATGCGGAGATGCCTTCAAAAGGCGGCGGTGAGAATTACTCCACTTCTGTAAGGAGGAAGTGAATGTCAGATGTCTGCAACTCCACAAAAGCCTACTCCAATTTACGCAATACATTCATGAAGCCCGCTTCGGTGTCTTCCTGCAGCCTGGACAAAGCAGCAGGGTGCACATGGACTTCACTGTGTTCCGCTGCCAACCTTTTCCCTCAGGTGGTTTTATGAATCGACTAACATTTCATCAAATGGCAGGTACGCTGCTATCCCCGTACGAGGCCAAGTGGCTTTGGTGGAAGATCTAAATATGTTTATGGTTATGAAACTGCATGAAGGTATGAGCAAGAACTGGGGAAGACCAAACATCCAGAGATGCTATTACTTATATTCATGACAGTAGAGGTGCCCGTGCAAGAGCGTCATTTCCATCCCTAAGCAAAACATCCACCCCCATCACAAACTGTTTTTATCTTTAATCTACATGCAATTGTCACACCATGCACACTGTTGCAGACCAAGGTCACCTGGAAGAGATATCTGCTTTCAATCTTGCAACTCCCTCCCCCTTACCAGGTTTAGAAAGCCCCCCCCCCACAACAACTCAGCTAACATCCACACTATATACAGCAAAGTCCTGCTATGAATTTGTCAGAAGTTGATGGTAATGCACAATTTCTTAAACTCACTCCTGATTTCGTACATGTTGGTACACTACTCAAGTTGTCACAGCACAGACAACCCAAGGGGATTTGGAGGTGATCATATATACACAGCATATATTTTATTATATATATATCCATGTATATATTCTTCTAACGGTTTTCCACGTCGGTGCATACGAGTCCCTATCAAACAGCCTACTGAAACACGGCGTCTGTCATCCTCAAAAGAGTCTCTCATCCGTTTTTTGTTTGATAGCTTACAGCACAGATTGAGTGGGTCCCCGAAGATGTTTTCTTTTTTCCCTTCATACAGTGATACGTCCAAAACACAAACCATCAAGACAGAGATGGAGCTGGAACAAACGTCAGAAGTTTTGTGGAATGGTTTTATTAAAGCCATTTATTTATGCTGGGAGGATATGAAGATTGTGTTTTATGAGCGGTACAGAGTACTTAGTGGAAGAGAAACAATTGTGGTGGTTGGATCTTCTAGGATCACGACGTCATGTACAGTGGGTATCGGGACACTTCACAAACTGTTTTATTTACACTCTGTAAATCTAGGGCAATGTTTCCCAACTCAATCCTCAGCAACCCCCAGACAGTCCACACTTTTGCTCCTACTGGGAGTTGGGAGGGAGCAAATATTTGGACTGTCTGGCAGGCAGCTGGAAGGGAGCAAAAACATTGAGTGTCTGGGGGTCCCCGAGGACTGGGTTGGGAAACACTTGTCTAGGATACATTGCAATGGAATCTGTAAAATAATCTAGTGTCACAATTAGGCTACATCTTGGGTACAGGCCCTGGGTACTGAAGGCTTCTGAAGGTCTAAAGCACTGAAGTCGCCACACTAATCACACCTGATAGAAATAACTTACGGAGAAAATTCAAGGCACTTAATCTTCTTAGTCTCCATAAAAATGTTGCTTTAGGGATCTTGCTGAAGCATTTAAATTCGTAAAAGAAATTAAAACGGTAAATCACAGAAACTATTTGCCTTCTTTAAATAGATCCACAGGACATATATTGATGTTGGTTGAGGGTTCAATTAGATATTGGAAGGAATTTCTGCATCCAAGGCCGGCTACAGATACTGATAATAGTATCCATGTGTGCAAATATTTTTGATCACATTTCTGCCTGTTAACAATGCAGTGTACGATTGATCTAATTTCTAAATGTCTAAATACTTAAGGTCTGATCCAGAAGACAAGATTACAGCAGAACTTCTAGGAAGTACTGGCGCTGAGTGTCACGACTCGGAAAGGAAGGAGCCGAAGGCAAGTGTCGGGGAAAGGGCTTTATTTCAACAAAACACAACACAAAGGAAACAGAGAGAGTGGGGGGGGTGGGGTGGGGGACACAGAGCGCAGGGCAACTGACGGGGTACCATCCTGACGGGGTACCCCAAAACACATAACAATACAATGACCAGACTATGGAGTTCAGGACGAGGAGGCACTATATGCACTATATGCAGATGAGAGAGCAGACGAGAGGCACCTGGGATCATCCACACGAGGGCTGAAAGGAGAAGCAGGGTTAAACGAGGAACAGGTGTGGTTCATTAGTGCCACACCGGGAACACAGGGGAAAAAGGCATTCGGGGCGTGACGCAGCCATATAAGGACGGGGTTTTATTTACCTCTATTCTACCTAAAAATCACACTAAGATTTTTTTATTCTTTTGTGCGGGAGAATTTTTCAGGAAGTCAGTCCTAGTTACAGATGACATGTTCAGTACAGGACATACCCAGACTGGGTACGAGACTCCCAAACCCTGGCGACAAAGCAGGAGTTTAATATAACAGCGGTGACTCACGTAGAGCAGAGAAAACTAAGTAGACATACAGTTATTTGTGACATTTAAAAAGCCTACACGGTTTGTACCATGGCCTGCCTGCGAGAGCAGGCACCTCTAGCCGGGCGTCCCGGTACAAGGCTGAGCTGATTACCGAAAGGAGAAACACTGCTCTAGATTTACAGAGTGTAAATAAACAGTGCGCTTGAGTGTTTAAAAGCGACATTTTCGCTTTCGTTTGGTCTTTAAGCTGAGAAACGATGCTCAATATCAAAACTACAGCTAGAAAACCATGACATTAATATGACATATATGAACTTAATATTAAAAACATTTTGCACGTATGCATTTATGGATGTATATGAAATACAGTCCGAAAGGAATGTACTGGCTTGTCACAATGTCTACAATTCTTACATTCCTACATTTTAATTACAGTTTGCAAGAAAGAAAGCAAGTATACATAATAAAAATTGAAAAATTAAGAGAATGGGTTTTTTGCGTAAAGATAACTTTTTAAGGTTACTGGCAATAAAGCTTTATTTCTTTGCTTTGAGTGTAATATTAGTTCGCGCTGAATATCCTTACAGTCCTAGGATAGTCTGTTAAGGTAACAGCCGCACTTAACGTTACGTCCGACAGCCTTCAGTCCGTTATCTTTTTCCATACGGTACATGACGACACTGGAAGAAATCCCATTTTTAAAATAGGCCTATGTCCCAGCGCAAGCATGCTTTCTATGGCGAAACGCAATGGGAGAAAAAAATGCAGCCTTTAATAGTAGTAACACTGTGACATTACTGTAGAAAAGTTCAACGCGGAGGGGCTCATTATTCTGTTTGTACCCAGTTGTCGAATTCCCCGCCTGTTCGGACAATCCCCAGTGTCCCTCGTGTGCGGGTGTCCATCGCGGCGGCGCTCGGACCGACTCGGTGTAAATGCGAAATAACCGGCTCATCCGCGGTAAGATGGGACCAATTACTCCTGGTGCTGGGCTCTCCGTACCGGCGGCGTCCCTCCATAACGCCCGTAAAGCCGCATGGAGCGCCAATACATACGCTGCGGCGCGTTCTCGGCTGCTCTCTATTCATTTTTATTAAACACGAAAAAGCTGTCCGCAAATGCCATTTCCCTGGTGCGACCTTCAGCAAGCTTCTTTCCTCATCGCTCACTGCCGCGCTGCTCACTCTAATGTAAAACTTAATGTATTTTATATAAAGCTCACTATTATTCTCAGCTGGCGGGAGCACATTTGTGTATGTGGACGAAGTAATATAGCGATATGGAAATGTTTTATTTCTTTTGCCTAAGCACTGCAGTGTGAATAATGTGAATACAAATTTATTCAAAAATGGCATTTCGCTGCGGCGGCATGAATTATTTTTGGACCGTATTAACAAGAAGACATTTTTACCTGTAAATTTTATTTGCAGCTCAATTTAATTTTCTGAACGTTGCGCTAATTAAACGAACAAATTAGAAGATTGGGGCAATTAAAAAACAACTGTAAATACCGTACGCTATATCAGTATTCTCGGAAGTACATTTACATTCTTGTATTATAGTAATTATGAGTATTAGTTATTCCTATTCACACGTAATGAATAAATTTCTTGCTGGTTTCACACAAAATAACAAGCTGGCCAAACTGTAGTATTTTCAAGTACAATTTAAAATGTATAGATATGAAAACTGTCAGGCTTATTAGCATTTCATGTTGCTAATGTACTAAAATCTTTATTTAAAACATTGAGTCTTTTTATCAGAATATCTTGGAAGCTTTTTCAAGCCAGCCCCCATGACTACCACCACCATTTTTACATACCCTCATGTTTTGCAGAAAGGGGGGGGTGCACACAAGGCCAAACCCAGGCGAATGTTTTACGAATCCCGTTATTTTTCAAATGTGGTCTTTTATTTCCATTTAAGGAACAGAAAGACAGACCTCTTACATCCACGGCTTTCTGAACTGGGTTCCCTGCACTGGAGATAAATCAGTATAATGGCCACAATACTTCACGGTTTCAGTCCTTTGACAAATTATTGACCCGTTCCGAATAACGAATGAAAGCGAGCCTTTCGGGTCAGACGTGCTGGGAAACTGAAACCAACCAATCAGGGCTTCTAAATGCAAGAATATAGTCTTAAAAGACCTTAAGGTTCAATAATGTGGAGTTATTCCCCTGATGTATTGCTTCGGGCGTAATTCACACCTGAGGTCGTGGCTGTTTCTGCACTTTTCAGATGGCGAGAGAAAGATTTATTGCATGGCGCCGAGCTCCAGATTACGTTCGAACACGCGCTAAACAGCCTGGAAAGCCACACACACACCACTGAATATGAAGCCCAGTTGGAAAATGCAAATGAGGCGCAAATTTGAGAAAACGTATATGAATCGAAATTAAAAGGAGCAGCATCTCATCGGAGGTTACTTTGGAAAGCGTGCTGCAGTGGCCGAGCCTCGGAGACAGATTGGGTCTGTCGGCCTCCGTGTCCAAAGTGAAAACTAAGTGATTTAAAGCGGCGGGATTCGATCGGCAGGGTAAATTAGCCAGAATGATTGGGCGAGCCACCCAAAAAGCCCTGTCAAGTCGCATCGACCGAACAGGCTCTGCCCCCCCCCCCCCTCCTCCCCGCCCGTTCCTGTTCTGCTTGCCCTGCCCCACATCCTGGTTCCCCCTGGTCCGTTTTCAAATTTCCTCTAAAATTTGCCCATTGAGATAAGCGCCTTGGCCCGCTGCCTAATACAATGTTAATCAAATGTGCTGGCATTTGAGCTCAAAAAGAGGCTCGACCTAAGTATAATTCACGGCCGTCTTCGGATAATTTACTTTCCTGTCCGATTGGGTGTGAAAAAGGCAGCAGTTACACGGATATTAGCCGCGTTTTTTTTCCCCTCCCTGCTTCTTTTTTAGACACAGTGTCACAGTCGAACGTCCTTCTAGTGCTGTTATGTTATCAAATAGTTCTTTTTCCTAAGCTGTAAATCTGTCGCAGGAGTGGTCCTTCAGGCTGCAGAACAAGACGCGAAAGGTCATCTCACTTCCTTTGTGCCCCGTTCACGCTGGAAGGTTTACCAGCCCCAGGTGGTCACGGTATCTGCAGTGCCCTCTCGAGCAGACGTAGAGCTGACGGTCGCGACCCCAAACGCATCACTGGGAGGGGCTCTAGCATCAGCGTTCGAAATGCAAAAGAAACCTGCCAACTGCACAGAGAGGAAATGTTCCCATATTGTAAGAAAATGTAAGAAGTAGTTCATTCCTTAAGTAGAGTTTTTCTGTCCCATAAACCCAAGTAAGTCTATGACCTGAAATGCAATGTGTGTCTTTTTGTGGTTTAAAGTAAAAAAAGAAAATCAAGCTAACAAGATTAATGACGTTCTTCCCGCAAACAACAGAACCTCCTTTGTTCCACGTGCGTCAGCAGTTTATTACAGGAACAGTCCGTCTTACACCAGCCCCGCGGTTCCTACATGTGTCCTTCATGGTGGGTGCGAACATGCTAAGGTAACGGACGAAGTGACGCATACCTGTAAATTATATCGCAAGCGTACACATTACCGTTCGCTTAAGTCCCATTTTCCAAAGATCTCTTCGACATGCATAATTAATAGGCAGTAAATTAGTGGGAATTATGTCACAATTAGTGTGCACGTTGTTCAAAGGGCATGAGGTTTTTATGTTTCGGAATAGGGTTCATATAGAATAAAGATTGATTGATTGATTGATCCTCGCAGGGGGCTTTTTGCTTATCTTACCTTGTTCTTCTTGAGGGATTCAGACACACATACAGGTGTGAGATAAGTCCAGCCGGCTATGATATGATTACCCCACCGGCTATGGGATTTAAACCCAAAGGCGTTGTTTCCTAACTAGACGAGCTACAGACAACCACTTATGCAGTGGATATGAATGAATTATTTGCATCCTGCCATTGCAGGTGGAACAAAGGCAAAGACTCCTAATAAATGCTCACTGCACCACCAACCAGGCCCAGAGAGGCATTGCTGACTGTTGCTGGGAAGGAAGCTGTGTTCTGCCTGAGCTGTGGCGAGCCTCCGGAGCCGCCGGGTAAATCAGCAGATGGATTTCACGCTATTTCTCACACACCTTAGCTTCGCTGTCCTCCGCCTGTCAGTCCCCCTGGAACATGAGCACACTGTCCTGGGTATTGTGAGACCACTGCCTCTCCATCCACCTGGCGGTTCTCCATCAGCTCAGTTGAGTCCCCTCCCATGTCCCTCTCCTTTCCTGCTGTAAACGGGGGGTCCTTGGCTCTCCATTACTGCTGGCTTTACAGGAGCATGGTGTGAATCACATTCACTCCCTGTGTTCCTCTTCCGATCGGTGTCCTCTTCTAGCCCATGTCGTGTGGGACGACAAGACCTCTCCTTGCTCTGAGCTCCTTCTCAAGTGTGACTGACTTAGATTCAGTGCCAGGTGTGAATGCGAACATAGATCGAACCCCTCCCGATCTGGGCTGGGAGTGCATTGCCCAATCAAAGTCAAGCTTTACCTGCTGTATCTGCTCCACAGGAAGCATTGTGAAGGAGTTTGCTGCTCAGTGCAGTGGATCAAAATCACTCTCAAAATCAAAGACCCCGTAATCTGATCTCTGTTTGCTTTGTTTGTTAACAGTTTTGATTGTGGATTATAATGTTTGCATGATTCTGCTCCAAGAACCACACCATTCACAAGGCGAAGGCGTGCCTTCCAGGTGAATAGCTGTTTTATTTCACATTGTTTTTGTTAGCGAGTGTTGCCGTGATGTCCTGACTTCCTGCCTATGATGTACGCTTCGCTGTGCATTGTGGGAGAGGCTCTAGTTTGTCACTCTCAGGATTCATGGAGAGAGATTTTTTGGCTCATGGGAGTTGTACTTGTACAAAAATGTTCCACAGGCAGAACAGGTGGGTGTGAGCAACTAGAGGAGATGGAACCAACCAATCAGATGTCTGATCCTGCCTTCTCTACAATCTCATTGGTTATCTCTCTGAACCAATCAATTTCCGTTCTGCCCTCAGAACATTTTTGTGTAAGTAAAACTCCCACAAGCATCTTTTTGAAAATTGATGGGTAAGTAAGTTTAAGAGTTTCTTCATGTTTTTTGGATTTGCTCTGCAGTTCATTGATTTTACCCTGAAATAGCTGAACTTCCACATTTGATTTTCAATTTTGTTTAATAAAAAGGCACTGATGATGTCCAAAAGCATGCGGGATAGGTTGATTGGTGAGTCTAAATTGGCCCTGTAGTTGTGTGACTGAGTGTGTGCACCCTGCTGTGTGTTGGCGACTGCCCAGGGTTGGTTCCCACCTACGCCCATTGTTCCCGGGATAGGCTCCAGTCCCCCCCGCGACCCCAGTTGGGATTAAGCGGTTTCAGAAAATGGATGGATGGTACTGATGATTAAAAGAAAAAGTGAATCTGATGTTCCCAAAAGAGACATCTTAAGGAGTCAGTCTGCCTATAATTCCAGCCTTTATTCGGCACTGTTTCCCTCAGCCACGGAAACAAGGTGCTCCTCTTAAATTTGGGCACTTTCCCAAGCCCCCCTGGCTAAGCCCGGACCCCAGCCCTAACTCCGCTCCTCCCATTTCTCTTCACAAGGGCACAGACTAATTAGCACAATCTTTCCTTGGGCCGGATGTGATCCTTACGGTAGTTAAAATGAAATATGGCGAAGAGGAGCCTGAAATGATAAGCACAGCTTCCTGTATCTCCTTCGGTGCTATAGGAGAAGTTTCAGCCATTAAGGACAGCAGATGCCTCATTAATAATTCCGGTAGTACGGTTCCTTCCTTTTCCCTGTTGAATTCCAAAAAAAGCTAAAGGTAGGAAATTAGCATGAAAGGCCAAGCGCAAACACTTCTTCCAGCATATGGCTTCTCCTTTCTGCCGCACCAAGGCTTCTTCTGTGCCTGGCATCGCGTCTTCGCAATTTGGCCGCGGTCGGCGACAATGCATCCAAGTCCGCCATCATCCATTTGACGGCTCCTCCTTCATCGAAGCCCGAGGAGCTCTGAGAAAACTGGGGAACAGCTGTCCGTCTAGCCGGGAGTAACCTACTCTTGGTGCCAGCCTTTTGGGCTCTGTGACAGTGTGCCCGCCATGTTCTACAGACAAACTCGGCAAACAGAGACCAGGTCTTTTTCAATCTGACACAAACGAGGTCTCTGTCATCCATCAGATAGCTGGCAGGGTTTCCCACCCCGTGGGCCGCAGGTCGGCCAGGGCATGGTGAATTCGAACGCTGGAGTGACCTATGGCTGCCAGGCCTCCGAACCGTCCAATCCCAGTGCGATTCCGACACTTTCCAAAGGCAGGTATAGGGGAATGCAAGGACTAAGATCCTCACAACACTGAACAGAGAGCTACAGAAAAAGGGAAGGTGGCAATGTGAGAGAGCAGCGTACACATTCGCGAGTCAGGTTCTGCACGGCGTAAAAGGGTTCAGCAGACTTGCAGAAAGAATCCGTAAAGACAACATACTTAACTTCTGAGCATCTTCCAGAGGCACTTATCCAGGACGAGGGCTGTTAGCAGTGTCGTTCATTTGACGTCACTAGATTATTATTATTTATCATTATGAATTAGTTGAGGCGTTTGTCCATACAAGGCCCTGCATTTGAAGCGTTGAGGCAAACTCATGTGTCTCCCTCTGTGACCATCAGCCTGCCCAGTATTCCTCAACTGTGATGTAGAAGGGGCTGTTTGTCCCGTGAGCTGACCAGCCAGCCGATGGAGGGCCCGCCATTGTTGCACTGGGCTTGGAAAGGTGAGATGACTACTTCAAGTGGGCAAAAGTAGATCCCGTTGACATTTCTCATTAAGATAAAAGCTTCTCAATATATTACAAAATTGTCCTGATTTGTCTCTTGGTTCCTCAGTGGTGTTTACATGGTAGAGTCTCACTTTGTTCCCCCATCTCCTTAGAGTGACTCACCATGCAGTCCTTGGCCATTTAGAGGTTCTGTCCTTTTAGTATAATATTTAGGCCAGTTAGAAACTTGGGCATTTTGCAAGCTCCACTTGAAATACTTTTGAGGTTGTCATGCATTTCCGTGAAGGTTCATCCCACATTACTCAGTTTCTTTAGGTTCAACAGGGAATTTCATCACGGTCAGTGCCGTCAAGATATATGCACAGAATAGCTAATGCGATTTTGCCCATAAATCACATGGAAAATGGCCTGCATCAATTCAAAAACATTTAGCTAGCTACCAAATGACCAAAAACAGTCTAGTAACATAAAATTATTGACCTCAAATGATGTGATGGGTTGGTGCCCCATCTTGGATTGTTCCCCGCCTTGCGCCCATAGCCTCTGGGATAGGCTCCGGACCCTCCACGACCCCGAATAGAATAAGAAGTTTCCTAAAATGGATGGATGGATGATGCAATATTGAGCTCATTTTCCCGCTGTTGTTAATCAAAGTGACTTGCCATCCGACATACATCTTCTCCAGCCTGTCAAGTAAGCGTATCTGGTAATTAAACTTCAGCGGCGCGTCTTTCCTGATGTGCCAAAGTGATGGAAGCAAATCCCTTCTAATTCAAGCTGCGCCCACCACACTGAACATGCCTGGGATATGTTTGCTGGGAGGCCTCAAGGCTGATCAATGCTGTCAAGCCGCACCGAGTGCGATTGCCTTCCCCCTTTAGACTTAACGGCTGGCCGTGTCATCATTTGGGTCCGGTGGGCTGTTGCCATGGACACGGGCGTCGTCTCTAAAGCATGAGGGCCGAAGGTTGGAGAACAGGCCGTGGAACTTGCACCAACTTCGATTTCTCTCACCTTTCAGCCTCTCCCCCTTGATGGAAAACGGTACTTAATTGTGACGGGCGGCAGTATTTGCCTCCGGAGTCCCCAGAGCGCTGGTCCTGCAAATGAGGTGTGGGGGGGCCCTGGAAAATATCTAAGTCTGATGAGCTGAGTCCCATGCATACTAAACAGCCAGGCGCCTCAGAGCAGTCAGCGACGAAGCCTGGCCGCGTTTACACGTGACCGAGAGCACGCCGCCATCTGTTTGCATTCCATCATGTCATTTACACGCCAAAACAAGGGTGGGGGGGGGGCACAGACGACACACTTGGACAATATTAAGGATAATATTTGATCCTTCTCCCTCCCACTAAGTTTGTTTTTTTTTTTTTAACACCTCATGCAAATTTGCATATCGTAATTAACACTAATTATAATGCTTGTTAGGATGCAGGCGCGGAGAGGTTAGCGATGTGTGCCGTTTCCTGTCCATGATGAGAGCGGCCACTACTTTCCCGAGCCTGACGGCGGAAATGCACCTCGCCTCATAATTGAATGTAAATTTGACAAAGTGACAACAGAAACTCGGCCAGGGTGAAATCAAATCCGGGCCTAGCAAGGAAAGCGTGCTGCTTATTAATCTCCGTTTGCGTAATTATCGGTCTGCTTAGATATTAATTAACATTGCTAACTTGCATGAATTTGCGGCAGAGTGATCCGATTATACGTGTGCTTGCTATGATAACGACAAGGCATAAAAACAAGGCTTTGTGGGAAAAGCGTCATTGAATCCCCGGGTGAAGCTGGGAATGCACCGATGGGCTAGTGCCCTCACTCACTAGCTGCTCTATATACCATAAAAACACTTCTGCATCTATATTTCTTTCCGGAGAGAGGCTGCCCCAAAGCCCAAAGAGCCTTGAGCCGTGCAGATTTGCCGGCTGTTTTATTCAGCAGAAGAATAAAGACACCTTCAGTTTCACTTCAGTCTAAAATTGTCGAGCTGGGTAACGGAGATCTGAAGGAATTACATATTTTGAGGTCAAATAGCAGAGTAATTCTTGGGAACGCCAGAAGATTCTATGAATTTTATGCCAACGTCTCGCCTGATGTAGCGTTCGGTATAAACGGTTTCCCAGTGTATGTAGATAACCAGTAAGTACATAATAAATCTCCAACTCCATTCATACTGGATGTTAAAGTTACTGGAATTTCTCTTTTGGAAACTTCAATCTACAATCTTTGCGAAAAGGCGCTATGGCGAAGTGATTTATATAAGACGCGGTACGAATATCCAGATTCCTGTTAAACGATTGTATTGCTTCAGATAATAAGGGAAAATGTGCCCTCATTTGAGACCGTTTTATATCGTGTTGTGCTTTTTCCACGGAGTGTCCTTATCTGTCACAGCATAAGGTGTTTCCAGATAAGGCATCATATCCAGCCCGTCCTAATGTGCTCTGAAGCCCACCGGGGAAATCGGTGTCGTGAAATCCACGGTGAAGCAGATGGCCGCCGTCGGTGTTTTCTAACACCCTCCCCCCCCCCCCCCCCCCCCCACCTGAACCTGGTGCTTAAAGCCCAGCAAATGGCCGGTAGGAGAGACACCGTTTCAGAGAAATGGTGGATCCTTGTGCTAATCCTTGCGAACGATCGATCCGCGCCATAGGAATTGATATCCGTCGGATGAGTGCACAATTCAGTCCCCATTCGACCTCGGAGAGAGGGTCAGCTAGAGGAGACAGATCGGTTTGTTGCTATCAGGGCATGTTTTTGATCCTCTCCTTTGAACGTCTCCCCACCCGCCATCGCCGGGCAGGGCCTGCTGTCGTTTCCGGCCTGACATCCTTCCTCTTCCGTCATCTGCTGGGTCGGGACCGGTTCCCCGGGCATAGGGAGGTGTAGTTTACTCCCCTTCGAAGAGCGTGTCTTCTCATGCGCCTGTTGCATCACTCGCTGCTGCGACATCGCCGCCACTGCTCGTGCCGTTCAACCTTGGTGCAGTGCAGCTTCAGTCACCGGACTGTACCCTCATGCTCACCTGTTCTCACGGTCTCGCTCCGCCGCTCCCGGTTCATCAGCGGTGCTAAGCCAAGTGCGTGGATGGTTTATTTCCTTTAATCCCACCACTCTCATCGAGTACCCGTTTCCTACGTACCTATTTTGCGTTTAGAAAAAAAAAATTGTGTTCTAGGACATCACACACAGCAAGACTTTCCCTCCATTTTAGTGTGCATGCTGCACCATTGCATACTGCAGTCATTTTTTATGTATGTTAACATTTTCTAAACATGCCCTCTCAGGGTTCAGTACAATTAACCCACATCTTTGTATACAGAAAAATTTGTCCTAATGTAATATTTCCTGAAAGCAGCCTTTGACACTGGCTTTCTGTATGATTTTCCTTCATTAAAGGAACTGAATTTAATTCTCAGAAGACTTCGGACAATTTACCTGGAAAACAGCTGTAACATAAATGCTTTTTCCAGTGTTAGAACTTGCTAATCAAACTGGATTGTTCCTAATAAGCTGTCATTTTACTCTATAGAACCATCAGAAAATTATTTACCCTTCTACCTATTTAATATTTTAGTATTGCAGAATAGGAGTCGCATTGTAAATAGTCATCACCTATGATGTATGATCTTATTAAATAAATGCAAGAATTATTGGACTCATGTTCTTTTGCTTTTAAAAATGATTTCTTTTATATTTTTTGCATTAGTCTTTGAAGCAATCTTGTGTCTTCGTTTTCTTTGTTCATGTGGCATGTTCGTTTGAAGGATGTTTTGTTTATGAACTTTTTGACTTGGAAATAATGATTTTCTTGTTTATTTTCAGGGACTCTTTATGTTTGAAGTTTTCTCCATCTGCCTGTTATTTTCTTTTTAGAGTTTGAGTAGCATCTGCGAACAGTTTTTTTTATTTGCCGGGCGATTTTACAAAATGGCAGGTGCATAAAGGCTCATCGTAATTTTTCAAACGAAAAGCAGCTTGTAAAAATCAATGGTTACATTGTTTCCTGGAAAACACTTTGGTTTTTTCTCCCATTACGCCTTGCCTAGAACATGAGTGTAAGTACATGTTATCTCATCTGTTTGATCGAGGGACTCCCTCGCTGAAAGCTTTGGATTGGGGGGGGCGGGTCAAACAGGGGTGATTTGGGGCCAGAGCCACCTTGAGGGTGAATTCAGGATGTGGGAAAGCAAAGTCGATGGTAAAGCACTTGAGAAAACTAAGCGTGAATCCACTGGCTTCTAGGTCTTCTTTACAAAGGCAGAATACCTTTGCTGGTGCTTCTTACAAGCCGTGACGTATTGGATCAGACATGGTGTTTCATTTGTGGGGGGGGGGGGGGGGGGGGGGGAGTTAAGGTTAATCATGTCTAAAGTGTTATTTTCACCATGTCACCAGTTATGTGCTGCGGGTTTGAGCCTGATGGGAAGCCTCGAAGCTCTCCGAAAGGCCGGCTTTGGGGACCAGCAGGGTGCCTCATTGATAGCCTGCTTTGAAAAGCATTTTCGACGACAGATGGAGATATTCCGTTCTTTAAATGTTTGCGGTCAGCATGCTTCAAGAAACACGAAAGAATGTTCTGGAACCATTTCTTCGTAGAAGCCTTCCTCTGCTCTTCCCAACCACCTGGCCTGAAATACTTAAACAAATACTGTGTGCCACCCCCGCCTAATGAGAGCGAAAACAAAAATCATTCGTCAGACCTGGCACTGTTGCCATGTCCAGCCTTTCTCTGGCAACCAGAAGAAGACCCCTCTAAAGATAAAAAAGAATTATGGACCGTATTTGGAGGGAATTGCCGAGACACAATGGGACTGGAGATGACTACTGAACCCAGAAACTGAGTCTGGCATGAGACAGAGAATTTATGCAAATATTTGAGCTGCGTGAACTACAGGGGGATGCCCTTTCACTCCTTAAGAGGGCTGGGTCACCTCTGTGTCCCGGCTGTGAGAATTTACAGGCTCTTCAGTTTGAGAGCATGAAAAAATGTCCTACACCCACATCTATGAATCAGGTCAAAATCCAACATAAAGCATAACACAGAAATAATTGTGCAAGATTGTTTTTTTTTTTATCACAATAACCAACTGATCCATCCAGACATGGTTATAATTACATCGGCTAAAGGAATTACCAAAGAATAATGCAATTGTCTGTAATTAAAAAGAAAGGAAAGCTAAAAAGGTAATAAGGTCTTAGCAGTTTCGTTATGTGTCCCTGCTGTAGCTGCAGCTAAAATATTGTATGTATTATGTTATGACCTACAAATCACAGTAATATGATTTATGACGTGTTATTATGGACACATAAACTTAATTGTTAACCAGAATGCACCGGGGGAAAAGCTGAAAGAGAGAAGCGAAAATGAATGAGTGCAAAGCTCAACGCTAAACTGCACTATCCTGAGGGGAAGGGAAGATGACGCGTCAGAAGATAAAAGAAGCTGCTAAGTGCTTTATTAACATTTCAGACACATACAATCCACCATGTGCATTTAAATTTGATGTCTGGCGAGATAATTGAGTTTCCCCTAAAAATGTGGAGCACAAATGTTTTCCCCCGCTCACCTCGTTATTCACACCCCCCCACCCCCCCCCCCCCCCCCCCCCCTCCCAACCACCAATACACGTCGTGCACTATTCTCGGGTGGTTCTAGAAATTTCCATGTCTCATTCACTGCCTTTTCCGGATCCATGCTGATTGCATGCATATGCATGACCACAAATTAAGCCCCTTGCTAGCAACGAAAAGTGAATAATAAAGAAAAACACGCGTAAACTCCACTCCCTTCATAATGTAATACTTGTAGTAATGCGTATGTGGCATTTGGTCAGCAGAACAGGAAGCCAGTGCAATGCACGAGAGAAAAATGAGGCGTTCAACGAACCATCACAACCACATGATCGCCACTTATGGCCTATATGACTTATCCCCTAATAATATCTTTTCTTTGCAATAGGGAAAAAAAGATCGCGTTCATTCATATGCACGTACATATATGAACAATTTTATTATCGTTGGTCTTTATTTCAGCCAGCCAGCTTTGAATCTTTGTTTCCTTGGCAAAGTGCACTTGCAATTTCCTGTAAATGACATTGCTGTGGCCCATAGGTATGGAGTGTGAAATTGGCCCTATTATAGTTTTCTAGGTTTTATCTATAAAAGTATAATTCTCTCTGCTCAGCAATTATGTTGATAATTAGTTAATTTTGTGTTACAAGCCTCACTAGGAATATTGAACACAGGACATGTGACTATATTGAAATCAATTGTCTATCAATTCCTGTTTCCAGGCATATTATTATTATTACTATTATTATTTTGGATATATTCTGAAACACGGCAGAATATGGAATTCATCCATGCCCATGTTTAGGAATTAGTCACCCTGCAAAATCCTGGCGTTCAGAGGAAGCAGGGGTAGCTGTGAAGGCTCTCCTGATTGGCTGTCTTCTGCAGGTGAGAACTGCATGGTGTCTACTTGCATGCCATTGGTTTGTAGATGGTATTTTTTAGCTTGTTGGGGGTGGAAACTGACATCATTGTTTAGATCTCCAAAAATAAGCCAGTCTTTGATAGCATGCTTGTGTATGATTTTGGTGCCATCGTGTTAATTTGGCTGGTCCTGGTGGGTTGTTTACCCACAACAGCTTCATCACACAGCTTGTACCAGAGCTTCCCCCCCCCATCTGAGCTGCCTCACCTGCCGATTGTGTATTTACAGCATGGACCCTAATTATCCCCGTCTTAAAACAATTCCCATAAAAAATCCTCAGGAGAAGCACCAGATAAGACCTATCTCATGAAATTTCATCTGAAATTGCCCAGATGGTTAAAAAACAGAGAGTACAACTGAGTTATAAATGAGCAGATGAGAATTATTAAGATTTCATATTCATATGTACAACTAGACAGAGACAGAGGCTAGTCTAAAACCCTACGGAGAATTTCTTTATTTATTTTTTTTTAGATCCAACAGTGCGTTCTTGGAGTTTTTCGAAGGCGATTTCTCACAAAGGGACAATGAGTCAAAGCAACAAGACTTGCCTTTGCGTTGTGGCCTCATTTTTAGCTCGCAGAAAATAGAACATAAAAGCAGTTTCTCTTCCTACTGCAAGACGGCATATGAAGTCGGCCCCACCCCCCACCGCCCACCCCCGACTTTGTGACACCTGCGGATGCTTGCGTCCTCAGTGAGGGACCTGCAACTTGAACAGGTTTCTCACGCAAATGACCCGTGAGAAGAGAATGAATCGAAATATGATTTTCCGTGGAATCAGTTGATGCTGGTGGCAGTAAGACCCTGAAGAATGCCCGACTTGCACACACTTACAGATGGACCGCCGTAAATCAGTTATATAAAAAAATCTGGTTCAATAGAATGGTTTGTAATAAAGAATGTAAGCGCTACTTGATAACGTTAAAACATTGCGTGGCTTCAGCAGTTCATCGACTCAAGGTACAGTACAATACCGTACCATTTATTATTACTGTATAATAATAATTATTATTATTATAAGACAGACTTAGGGAACAAACATTTCTCTTTTGTAACCTTGGGACTGCCTGTAAATAGCTGTAGTGCAAGTATTTAACATGCAAAAGAGTTTTTTAAAGAAAAGAAGAAGCTCCATCCCTCACCAAAATTGTTTCTCACTCCTCGTCACCTCAGCACTCATTGTCAACTGAAGCCAAAGGTGACGTCATGGTCACCAAGGTTACCTGGAATGCTCGTCCTCCTCACCTGTTTCACACACGAGAAAGGCGAGAGCTTCCAGGAAGACGTGACAGAGCTGGGAAATGCATTCGGGCGTTCGAGTGGGAACGTCTGCGCATGAGGCGTAACCAGTCCTATGAGAGAGACACCCGATTCGAGGTCGGCCTCCTCCCTGCCAGCGTACATGCTAAACATGCACCTGAAACAAGATGGCTTGGCAGCGGTTATGACAGGTCAGCTGCTGTTCATGTTCAGTTGCCGGCAGCCAGCACCGGCGAGGGGGCTAACCCGAGTCCCTGAGAGGGGACTACGGTTTGTTATCTAAGCGGCCTTCCCGTTGTCACCGTCAGACATACAAAACTTGCTTTGTCGCGCAGAAACCAAATTTGACAAGATAGGCTTTACAGTGTGAATTATCTGTACAGTCATTTCACTGATGACAGCCTGATGTAAATGGCACAGTGACGTAGCCCCCAGGGGTGGGGGTGGATTTCCCGTGCTGACAGATTCGGTGTGTGCCCTCTGATGGCACCCCATCCATGGTCTCCCCCTGTCTTTTCCCCTGTATTTCCTGGCATAGGCTTCCTATGACCTGTTCCTAAGTAAGAGGAAGTTTGACTCGATATCTTACATTCATTCCAGTGCTGTTATTAGAAGTATAGAGATTTAAAAATAAGAAAGTGTTAATGCACCCCTGCCCTAATACATGGCATTTCCACCACTGAGAACAGGAATGATATGTTTCTCAGAATAATCTATCAATCTCTTACAGTAACTAGCAGGGAAGGATTTTGGCCCACTTCTCCACATGGAGCCAGTTCAGCTCTTTGATGCTTCAGGGCTTCTTTGAGTCTACAGCCAGCTTCAGGCACGCATCCACCTCAAAATGTTTTCAGTCTCGCCTTTGCCGCAACCAATCAACATCTCCGTCTCTTCTCTCACTCCGCTGTGGATTCACTGATGCTTCGGAGTGCTGTCTCTTTGAGAGATCATATCTTTGGTTCAGTTTAGCAACAGAAGGTTTCACATTTTGGTCTCTGAAACGTTGCGCAATTCATGGTAAGTGATATTTGCCCGGGTCCTTAAGCAGAAGAGTATGTGATAGAGAGTCACCCGGGTCCTTAGACAGAAAAGTGTGTGATAGAGAGTCACCCGGGTCCTTAAACAGAAGAGTGTGTGATAGAGAGTCACCCGGGTCCTTAAACAGAAGAGTGTGTGATAGAGAGTCACCCGGGTCCTTAAACAGAAGAGTGTGTGATAGAGAGTCGCCGGGTCCTTAAACAGAAGAGTGTGTGATAGAGAGTCACCCGGGTCCTTAAACAGAAGAGTGTGTGATAGAGAGTCACCCGGGTCCTTAAACAGAAGAGTGTGTGATAGTGAGTCACAACCCACAGCCTTTCCATCTCCATGTTTAGCAGGTGGTATGAAGCCCTTCTCTTGAATGCCTTTTTGGTTCGTGCCAAACGTGACATCTGGCCCTTTGTCTTACACTCGAATGATCCCTCGCAAAAATTTCAGTCACACATTTGTGGTCTATTTTGAGAGCAGAGGCTTCTTCCTCCCTAATCACCTACGTGAGCCTTGCTTGTCTCTTTCTGACGGCTGTCTCAGAAATTATAATCCATTGTTCTGTGGAACGATTGACTTAAAATTCCTTTGAAATTGCTTTGTTGAGGCATCAACTGTCTTTCTTCCAAGGACCTCTGAGGTTTCTATCGATCTCAACTTGGCGTGTTACCACACACCAATAAGGTTAAGACCAAAATAGACCTGCGTTTTTCATCTTTGTGCGATGTTGGACTCTCCAAGCTACCCTCCAATGATCTGCTAAGCTTTTGTACCTGCTTTTTGTGCAACCAAAGCAATCGCTTTATGAGGCTGTAAATCCAGGGCAGGCATTTTCATTATCCATCACCGGAAATTGCATTTCTGTTGATTTCTGTTGAGTAAAAAATTGCACGGTGCATTTTTTTCAGTGTTATTTGTTGAATTAGGTCACCTTAATCCCCCAAAATGGGGATCAGATATTCAAGTTACAGTACAAATGTTTTTTAATAGATTTCCAGGGGGTGCACTTAGTTTATTACATTACTGCAGCCTGTTTGGACTTGTACTTGAGGTGTAGGATCCATTTCAGTGGCGGCTTGAAATCAGTGTGCACCTCAGTACTGTGCTGTGGAGGTTCAGTTTAGGGTACAGTCCTGTGCTTAGCTGGATTTAGGGCTTGACACAGCCGTATGAAGAGCAGTTTCAAGTTACATGCCATCCTGTACAAATTCAGCCTGGAGCATGTGGCCATTCAGCCTTGAGTGTGCAGTGTAGAATTGAGATACTTTGTTAACTGGGGGGGGGGGGGGCGGTCACAGCATGCCGTGCCCCTGGATTTGGGGGTTAAAGGCCTTGCTAAGGGGCCCATGGACATGTGACTATGACTACGAGATTGGGGCTCAGACTAACGTCCTTCTGATCACAAGCAAAGAGGCTTGGCCCATTGAGCCACATACCAGACAGTGCATTGTGAGCTTAAAGCCAGTCCAGTTGCCCCACGCCTGCTTTACACCACCAAGCCTAGGGATCTCGCCTGCCTAATGTGACATTAATCGTCTCTCTCTCTCTGTAAGCCTTGGTAATGGCACTCAGGGGCTTGTATTCTCTGTTTAATGGACTGTGGACTGCTGTCAGGGAGGAAGACGAATAGGAGAAGCTCAGTTGAAACTGACGCCATTATGGAACGCTCCCACGGTTGTCAAGCGGTGGTGGTGGTGGTGGGGGGGGGGTGTCATCTCAGCACCAAATAATGTATCTGCATCATCCTGGAGGGGGGGCAAGTGAAAGGTTGCCTATAGGGTGATTAACAAATGAACGGGAAGGATACATAGTCGTCTGAAGTGTGTCTGTTTATTTAGTGTCTGTTTGAAGGGTGGGAGAGAAACAGAGTATTACGACCCGATTTAGGCGTGTCTGACACCTGCCTGATCTGCAGGACAACAAGTACTGTATAGGACGGGAGGAGGGAAACGCCGGACTGAAAGGCAGTGCCTGTACCGCATTCACACTGGCAGCTCCGCAAGCTGCCTGGTGACACGCCGGCTCTAACCCTACACCCTTCCCACGCAGCTTCAGTGCTCTCCTCCACGGTGAAGCTTTTAGCACCAGTCAGATGCAGTTGTGTCTCACTGGAACAGTTTTTCCCAACAGGAATCGTCCTGCGCTGGCGGAGTTCCCAGGAGCTGTCCTCGGTCCTGGGTGCTGACACACTGCTCCACCGTGGCACATGAAATCGCGGGTTTCCCAAAGACACTGCCGGCTATGGGGGGGTATTTTTAAAAACCCTACTCAATATGAAATATATTGAGGCAGTTTCCCTCCCCCCACAACAGTGAAATATACTAAAGGGATTCTCTTCCCCCTCCCCCACAGAATAGGGATTGTGAATGTCTGGAAATGTTATTTTGGCCGTCGTGGGCTAAAAAGTTCGGAAACCATGCAGTAAATGTTATATGAAGATACATAAGGCACTACATTAGCGTAGTGGGGGGCCAGATGTCACTATGTATGTCTTCAGACTCTTTTTTTCGTTTTGTTTGGATGAAGTTTAGAGAGCTTAAGTTGAAACTCCATTTAAAGTTAGCTCTGTCAATATGCCTCTTCATGAGTGCGTCGCCTGCGGATGCAGGGACGTGGCGTTCAGTATCTCTCTCTTGTAAATCTTTTCAAACAAATGGAGGGTCGGAAAACATGCATAGGCAGTTTTATTTTCCCAGCAAGGCTCCCGCCCATCTTATGGAGGCTGGTCTCGAGGACACATTCTCAGGCTCAAAGCGAGAAGGGGGGGTCAGATGGGTCTTTCGAGAAGGGGGGGGGGAGGCGGAGTGGGAGATACAGAGGCACTGGCTCTGTGGTATTTTCAGATGCCTGTGTGGAATATCTGAGGAATGGGAGATAGGAGGAGGTGGGAGACAGATTTGACAGCAAAAGGCGGTGGATGCTTCAGCGTCCTTGGGCTGCGGCGAGACGAATAGCCTGGCGCGTCAGTTCGACTTAAAAAACAAACAGAAATCCACAGCAAGGCCGCCCGCAGTCGGCCAGAAGCTCTGCTTTGGTGCTACAGTTTCCTGTCCTCCCGCCATCAATCTGCGACAGGCGATGTCCATTTTTTCATCAATCAGCGACTCCCCTGTTGGAGCCGGTCGATCTGAGGTGTTGTTACGCGCCCCTGATTACGAAGAGTTTCTCGTTATATCACACCGTCCATCTGAGAGGGGCTCCCTGGCAGCAAAGCTCCACAGCCCACTGAGCGAAACTCTTCCGTGCAGTGCTGGGTGGGTTGAGCGTGGGCGGTGCTTGTTTCCTGTCACCACTTGACCCTCTACGTAACTGTACCTGTAACTGTACCTGTAACTGTAGCTTTCATCCATTATTCCTCCATTATTTTCCTTCTGGCACATTTTAGAATTTACCTACTGATCCGTCCACTGAATGTGGAGAAATTTTTCTGTTCTAATGGAGGCTGTAATTGATTTTTAATAGCCTGAAAGGGGCAGATACCAATCAAAGTGACACTCTTGACTGATGTTTTTTTTTTTTTTTTTGAAATCGCTTAATTAGCTAGTGTGACTCGCACGGACTACCAGATGTTATTTATATGCATTTAAGTCTCTCATTTCTTAACAAAATGAGTTTCCGCAGCTGAAGAGACATATAATTATGGTATCTTTCCGGCATTTCACTGCATTGGAAGTGGGAGGATTTCAGAAGCTGGTGATTGAGTGTCTCCATTAGGAGTTAATCGGCTAGTTAACGAAACGTTAACAGTTTTGTTGGTCCGAGTCCTGCACTGAAATTCTTCCTGTCCTCCAGGTCCGAATGTACCGTTTTTTTAAGGGGAGCAATAGAGAGGTAGGGTGACCACCTAATCCATGTCAGGAGGGACAGTGTGAGCTACTTGAGGTTTTACAAAATGCTTTGAAACTGAAAGGCTCCTGTGCTCGGCTAAATAATTCAGTTCTTCTTGTGCTTTTACTGGTTTATTTCCTTGATTGATAGACTCATCCAGCTGTTTCACATTAACATTAGTGACACGTGCATGATTGCAGGAGACTGACCAATCAGCACACAGCAAGAACTCGGTGCTTAAGTGAAATCGGGGTCCTTTTAATTTAAATGATTGAAATGGTAGTTTACAAACCCTGTTGTTGCTCATGGTGTCCCATCTGACATGAATTAGGTGGTATAGAGGAGAAGTGATTCATGCAGATAGGCCAGCCTTATCATTAGCTAATGATACAGTATGTCTTGAATCACTGAGTGACAGGGAGGTAGCACAATGGGGACCAATCAGCCTTCAGCTGGGGTCAGTGCCCCTGTGGCCCCGCCCCTGTACATGCCCCCACTCTGTTCACAGGTGTTCCTTAGGGGTCGTGCTCATCCTCCCTGGTGCAGGCTGTGGTTCTCCCTGTTGACGCTTCATTAATTAAGGCCAGCCTGAACCAGCACCATTCCTGCCATTGTTGCTGTGTCCTCATAAGGTCCCCATATCGGCCCACCCCCACACACACACCAAGGCACATAACACACAATCCTCATCACACACACGTACAGCCAGAACAACCACCCACACGCTCATTCCATCCCCAGTATCAGACACATTTCCGCATGGACCCGCACCCACATGGAATTCTGAGCAGCCAAACATGCACAGCATGCAGCGTGGAACCGGGGGGGGGGGGGGCACTTTTAGAGCATCCTTAATGATGCAGTGA
This sequence comes from Brienomyrus brachyistius, assembly GCF_023856365.1. Taxonomy (NCBI): domain Eukaryota; kingdom Metazoa; phylum Chordata; class Actinopteri; order Osteoglossiformes; family Mormyridae; genus Brienomyrus; species Brienomyrus brachyistius. The sequence continues at coordinate 1,767,589 of NW_026042334.1, read as the reverse complement.
TGAACCATTACAAAAGATATACCTACAATTCAGTACAAATTGATGCAACTTTTGTCAGTAAAGGTCTAAATTATATTAGTGTTTTTCATTTTATTTAAAAAGGCACTGTTTGAGTTTCACGAAATGACAATGTATGTATTTTATGCCCCCCCCCCCCAATGGCCCTCCGCCGTTTTTTAGATACGGTCCGGGGTCCATAGCGCATAGACAAGACGACCACACAGACACAGCATTTCCGTCAGTGACCTCCCTCCCCACCCCCGATTAGTTCTCATCTCCCACTTCTCTCCCACCTTGAAGTCTGTTCCCCGCTTTGTCAGTCGGCAACGTGAGGCCATCAAGCAGGATTGTTTGCAGAACTGACACTTCAGGGTCGACGTCGAGACAGCAGACACACTATACGCCCCGGCATCCCATAATGCTTTCTCAGAATGTCATAACTGGGATTGATCCATAACAGAAGACTGGGCTGTAAGCCACCGCTTAACTGAATCTTTCACCGCCTCCTGTCTCACTGCTCTGCCTATAGCATTCCAGCCAATCGGGTTTCATTCACCCAAATCCCATTGAAAGCCTTTGATTTGCTTATATCTTAAGTTATTTTTTTCCACTTAAATTCACTATCATATTCATATCCAAACATAAAAAACGCCAGTCAAAACTGAATCAGTTCTGAGATATACATTGTTATACAAAACCTATTATATAGTTAGTTATGGCTAATATATAACCTTAGAACCCTGGATTAGCTTTCATTTTTCGTTAGATTGTTACTCTGTGGTTAAATGCCCAGATTTGTGACTTGAAGGTTGGAGTCTCTGGAAGTGTCTTGCTCTTGTACCCTGAGTAATTGTGCTGTATCTGAATTGCTTGAGTGAAGCATCTAAAGGCTAGAATGGTGTTTTGGATCCAGGTCTACCTAGAAGTAAGGAGCACGCACTGATACAGTGCGTATCATCTCACTCTCTCTCAAGTCTACCTAGAGGTAAGGAGCATGCACTGATGCAGTGCGTATCATCTCACTCTCTCTCAAGTCTACCTAGAGGTAAGGAGCATGCACTGATGCAGTGCGTATCATCTCACTCTCTCTCAAGTCTACCTAGAGGTAAGGAGCATGCACTGATACAGTGCGTATCATCTCACTCTCTCTCTCTCTCAAGTCTACCTAGAGGTAAGGAGCATGCACTGATGCAGTGCGTATCATCTCACTCTCTCTCAAGTCTACCTAGAGGTAAGGAGCATGCACTGATGCAGTGCGTATCATCTCACTCTCTCTCAAGTCTACCTAGAGGTAAGGAGCATGCACTGATGCAGTGCGTATCATCTCACTCTCTCTCTCTCTCAAGTCTACCTAGAGGTAAGGAGCATGCACTGATGCAGTGCGTATCATCTCACTCTCTCTCAAGTCTACCTAGAGGTAAGGAGCATGCACTGATGCAGTGCGTATCATCTCACTCTCTCTCAAGTCTACCTAGAGGTAAGGAGCATGCACTGATGCAGTGCGTATCATCTCACTCTCTCTCTCTCTCAAGTCTACCTAGAGGTAAGGAGCATGCACTGAGTGCGTATCATCTCACTCTCTCTCAAGTCTACCTAACTCCGAAAATATTAGCTATGTCATTCTGCTTAATTAGTACCCGTGGAAGAGAAGTTGTGGACCCCCCACTTGATTTGTGTGTTTTGCAAGTGCCCCCTCTCCAGTTGGTTCCCCCTTCAGTTAAATATTTCACCCACTCTTGGGGGGAGGGAGGAGGGGGGGGGTCTGCATGGTTTGTGGGACCTACACGTACATGTACGGCCATTAAAGAAGATGCCACGTGATATGAGAGCATCCATTTCGTGCTGAATCTCACGCACACAGATGGGTAATGAGCTTATTTGCATTCAAATGGTCGATACACAAAATTGCACAGTGTTTGCCAAAGATTTAGCGCCATGTGGGATCCACAGAGTTTCATATATCATCTCGCTCTCGAAGAATAAGCCAGATTCAGGCAAGTAGGGTATAAATCTGTGTTTCATATAGAGGAACAATGGCTAATGGCTGCGTTTTCTGTATGAGTAAAGATAGAAGGCTTGGTTTTCTTGACCCCTGATGGGGACTTTTGCACTGCTTTTGATCGCTAAGCCATGGGTTTCATCGGAAACCACCCCGAATTTTTAGGCGTCTTGTCTATGGTTGCAAATACGGCTGGATTTCGATGTTATTTAGGGAAGTTGAGCAGGACAAACTTATAGAAAAAGACAATATCTAGTAAGAGGAGCAGGGACAGTCGCATAACTCACTCCTTAAATGGATGGTAGCCACACCCCCTTCTCCCACCCATTACCTTCAGTCTAGAGCACTGCACAGCAGTTTCCCACTCCAGTCCTTGGGGACTCACAGCTAATTCATGATTTTGCTCCCTCCAAGCTCCCTACCAGACAGTCCACATTTTTGCTCCCAAAAACGTGGACTGTCTGTGGGTCCCTGAGGATCGGAATGGGAAACACTGCCCTAGAGAGAAAATGGCTGTTCAGCATGACTGTGTAGGCTGCGTAGCTTCCAGCTACTTCCATCCGCTCTCTTTGATGACGCTGGCATCCCGACGGCAGTGATCACTCGCTCAGCAGCGCCCAGGCTTGCAGGGTAGATTAAAGGTGCCGTCAAGACACAAAATGACGCAGGCAATTTGTGAGCCAATTACGGCCATAATGCGATGTGGCCAGCGGGCGCTACACCTGCGATGTTTAAAACGCGCTGCTGTGTCCTTCGCCAGGCAAAATGATCAAATCACAATAATAATTACTTGGAAATCCACGATGTGTCTACAAATGTGTGGTTTTGTGGTGACAGGCAACTCTCCGCGAAGAAACACATTCAAGAAACGAAAAATCTGTAACCTTCACAAGAAATACCGGTGCAGAAAATACCAGAAGCCGGCACTGACCTATGCCATCCTGGGAAAAGCGATTAATTACTTCATTGTAATGCAAGATTAATCGCAATTCATATCCTTCATCTGATGATACATTTGTTTGCTTTCAACTTGAGCAGTAATTGATCAGCTGGTGGATTGATTTTTCTTGTAGATGCATTAACTGTCTTGTCAGTTAAAAAGCTTTTTGGGAGAGGGATGCCGAGAATGGAATGGTCTCCTTACGATGCAGGCAACGCCTGAATTTAAACAAGACAGTTCTGTAGTAACTGCCAGAGGCAGGGAGGCTCCCTGTCAGTGATGCCTTCCATGCTCACATGCTTCCCAGCATGCAATTCCCTCCCCCACCATGACACACCAGCCAGGAAGAGGTCCACTGGTCAGCTTCGGTCACACCACACAGGGCAGCCAAGTGTCAGGATATGTGGGTGGGATTCTCAGCGGTGGCGGCGGCAGTGGTGGGGGGTGACGTGGCTGACCTAGCTGGCAGTGGGCACAGGCCGGTTCCAGGATTTTAAACACTGCGCAGGCTGCTATGAGCAGCCAGTCAGGCGACATGAGGGAGGAGGGGTTTCCTGGACTGGCTTTGATTGGCCAGGTCTGGTGCATCAAAAAATATTAATACCAAAATCCAATTTAAAATGTAACTAAGCAAAGTGTAAACCTGATTGTGGAATTTCCAAGTGTTCTGCTGCTTCTAGTCAGCTGTCACTGAAATAAAAACAATGAAACAATCACATAAAAAAAGAAGTTAGTTATGAGTGAATGTGATGTCGTTTCATGTTTCCTTTTAAACAGTTAGACTGGTGAAAAGAGATCAGTCCGATATTCGAAGGCCTCGCTGCTAGTCTGACAGTAGAAGAGAGTTGCCAGCCACCTGGGGGGGGATGGGGCTCTACTGCACACTGCGAGGTATAGCACGCTCAGCACACTGCGAGGTATAGCACGCTCAGCACACTGCGAGGTATAGCACGCTCAGCACACTGCGAGGTATAGCACGCTCAGCACACTGCGAGGTATAGCACGCTCAGCACACTGCGACGTACAGCACGCTCAGCACACTGCGAGGTATAGCACGCTCAGCACACTGCGACGTACAGCACGCTCAGCACACTGCAATCACCAGCTTGTTTTGTTGTGCTATGACTGCTTTCGTCAAGGGGGGTCTCAACCGGCAGCCCGCCTGACATTCCACAAACAAAACCCTCGCTATGCAAAAAAGACTCAAAATTATATCAGTTACAAAACGAACGGCAGAAAAATGACTAATCAGAAGTAGAGTAGATGTGCTTTGATGGTTTTGGTGCCTTCTTAGGGCTTTCTGTCTGCATCACTCTCTGCTCACCAACATGGCTAAACATCTCTCTGATCCCAGGAACTGAATGTTATCACAACATTGCAGCACATGCGTGGTATTGTCAGGCCTCGGAGGACTGTGGCGTGTTTACGGGACTCTGCATGCCGCGAAACGGATGTGTCACCACAAGTCACCTCCCCTTGTTTTGTAAACACAACAGTGGGCTCCTCTCTTTCCGAACCCCAAGCATTAAGACTGCAATCTTTTCTGTTTTCTAATTCAGATAAACTCCGCCCACCCCCACGTCATGTGATGAAAATCATAGCAGATAATGCTATCAATGGGAAAGCTAAAGTGATGATGGACAGTCCCCAGCGAATACAGGTTTTCAACCTTCAGACAGATAGGTAGATTTTCACACTATGGTGGACTGTTTCCAAAAAAACATCCTTTAAAATGTGGGTGTGATGCCATTCTCTCGCCCCCTCAACGGAATCTAAGCCTCCCCTCGTTACCCAGGAGCCCCCACTGAGACTTAGGGACCGATTTGTTTCCCGTGAGTCAGTCTTGTATGTTGAGCTCCATTTCCACTTTTTTAAACGCCCCCATCTCTGCATGTCCAGGGGCACTCGATAAGTAAGGAGGCCATCTGTAAAGTAATGAGACCGCTGACGGTCGCGGAGAGGAGCCGCCAGTCTCATTACCCTTCAGATGGCACTTATATAACCATCACTCTGCCTGCACGCGCCTCGCCCCAGACCAGAGTAAACAGACTCCAGGCAGACAGGCAATGCCGTGCTCACAGGTCCGGATGCACCTTGACAACTGCCGGAGTGAGAGAGACACCTCCTGGACGCATCTTTGACCGGAGACGAGAGAGACGAACCTACCACGCCCGTGTACCATTCGGTTCTGCCTCAGAGGCAGTCGTGGGCTTTCCTCCACTGCGACGGTGCTGTCAGAGATGACACCACTGAGGGATCGACGGTGCCACCGCTGTGGGCGACCTCCTCCTCTCCCGCAACAGAACATTCGTCTTCTTTTTGGCCATTCGAAGCTCTGTCCTTGGTGCTGAAGTCTGTCACAGCTCCACTGAGGCAGAGAAGCCGGACGTGGGCTCGCACCCATCCTGGATCGCCGCAGAAGGACCGACGCCCTGAGTTATTGGGCTGGTTCCCCATTGCCCGCCAGTTCCTTGGCACCTGACGAACGGATGCCCTTTATTGCTGCATGAATCAGTATCTCGGTCAGATTCATGGTCAATTCATGCCTGGCACGGGGAAGGAGGCTTAGGGTGATTTTTTTTTTCCAAGTCTGAGAGCTTCTTAAAATAAGCCTGTCAGCCGAATGCAGCCACCGCTGAAACATATAGGAAACAGCGAGGCTCTGCCAGCGATCTAAGATTCAGATGTGTTCAGACGGGCCCCTGTCCATTCATCAGTCATCACCCGGGGCCTTTTTTCGCTGAAAAACAGGCCAGTCGTGAGGGAGGAGGAGTCAGTCTGTCAGCACCTCACAGCGATGGCTCTGATTGGTTGAGCCAGGCCAATGACCCAGAGTGGGGGCAAGGGAAGGGGTGGGCATGCAAGCCCAGAGGGGTGGTGTGCCAAAACACCACAGCGCCCTTAGTTCTCGATGTGGGGTGTGATTTATTGCCAATTTTATAAAAATCTCTGACTGCAGATTAAAACATTAAAAATGCCAAAAATCGTGGTTACTTGTAGTTAAGATTAGGGCTGAATAGGGGTTAAGGTGGTCATTGTTGGGATTAGGGTTATGTCCATAAAAATTAATTAGCGGTCCCCACAAAGATATGAATATAAATGTGTGTGTGGACTACAGCACTCTTCCCCGCCCACATTGAGCCACACCTGCCGGACGTCATGAACCTTAACATCGCGAGTCACATTTATGTGCCTACGAGGCGTGTTTCAAGGACCGGGCTGCCTTTCAACATCAGCAGAAACGTAACGGCAGAAACCAGACAGAAAATGCGAAGGGGAGGAATGCTGGAACAAAGAACTGCAGGGGAGTCGCTCCACTATCGCAGGAATCTGCGGACACAGCTGCTGGCATTTAACTGGCATCCAGGGTTTAATGTGGAAGGTTTGCCGGGGTCATCTGTGTGTGCTGCCGGCATCAGCAGATAAGGACCCCGCAATCCATGCCCTGGCTCTCTGCACGTTCCAGGTTCGGCCCCCTAACACACAGGATGAGTGTCTGAGACAGAGCGACGTCGCAACCCTCCCTAACAAGATCAGGGCATCTGGGTCACCTTCATAGGACTTCCAGAGTCCCCATTGAACCTGTTCAGAACTTAGCTCACGCTCTCGGGACTCCCAACAACTGTCATGATCTCCCAGCCCCTAAGCAATGTCGTTCCCTTGATGGCAGGCTCTCCATTAGAGATGGAAAAAACAGCTAACGTAATTAAAAAGATCCTTAGCACAGGCACAAGGATGCAGCAGGAAGAACGAGATTTTTTCCGCCTTTTATCGGGAAACAAATGAATGGTTTCTTTTTTTTATTTCATTCCTTTCATGAAAGGCTTTCCAATTAAAATAAAAATGTGTAGACCATGCAGGAGCAGAAATACAGCAGAAATGTTTCTGATTTGTCGATGTGCAAACCATGCTTATGAATTTTATGGGGTCGCAATTTCTCCTGACTAATTTCCATTTCCTCATTGCCTATGAAATATTTCCTCTGAGGGTGAAAAAAATATGACTGCTGCAAATTCTATGGGGACTGGAGGGTTTTAAAAGCACTGCAGGGCTGTTCTGAAGTAACATTTCAGTTTATCGCTTTTTTTAGTGAATTTGCTGAGAAAGATACTAGAATAAAGGTAGTGCAAAAGCCCGGTGTGCTCAGAAAATAGATCCGTGTGAATTTGTAATGGAGGAGAGTCTTATTTTCACACCTAGATGGGAGACTGGAATATGGAACGAAAGAGCGTTGGTTAAAAACAACAAAAAAGTACCATTTCAGGACAACAAAGAACAGTGTGAACAGTGTGAAGTGTGAACTCCTCACTTTCCTGGCAATATGATGGCTCCGGTTCTGATTTACTGGCAAAAGGTGAGCCTGTGCATACTGATGCAAATAGGTGGGATTAGGGAACAGGTGGAGTGAATTTCCACATGTAGCGCTCCCAGCTCGCCCCTCCCAAGACGGTCCGCGGGCACCCCCTCCCACCTGTCATGCATAGGCCACCTGGTATCTTCCAATCCTTCCCCCACCAAGTGTTAGGCTACAAGTCCAAACCATTGTCAGCAGATGCTCTGGGGTTAATTGGTGCCACAGGATTTCAGATATTTTCAAAATGAGGAGAAAATATACTAAACTTACTGATTGAACAACAATGAGAGATAGATATGGGGGGGGGGGGTGGACAACTGATAGTCAGTGCCAGTTAAGACAAACTAACAAAGCAAAACAGAAATGATGTTTATAGGAATAATACTTTTTTTTGCAAACTGCAGCCTGGATCTTCCCTGCTTCTCATTCATGAAGGGCTTCTTCCTTGTTTTATGACTTCAGTCCTGCTTCTAGGAGCCTGATATGAAGCCGTGCACTTCACACCTGCACTTAATGTCTCCCATTCTTTTAGAAAAGTCACTTGATGTCTTCCTGCAATTCATGAGTGTACTGCTTATATCAACTTTGAACCTGGAAGCGACCTGCTGCTCAGCATAGCCTTCTGCCAGCTGTACCAGGATTAAACCAGGATTTAAAAATGCAGGTTTGATTAAAAATATAGAGTGGTCTCTTAATTTTTTCCGCCGCTCTATATATTTTTTTTTTCTTGCCTCCTGGTACTCATTACATTTTATTAATTTATTTGATTCTTCTATCCAACTTACAATGGAGGGAATGGTTACAATTAATGTGTGCTCCCTAGGATTTGAACCCACAACCTTTTTGTTTTTAGTGCAATACTCTACTTGTCAGATCCATGAAGTGATGCCTGTCATCCAGCTACACCTGGAGCAGGCCCAGCAACACCTCTACCAACCAGCTGGCCCAACACCATGACTTCATCATAGTTTTAATACCCACCTCCATATACAAATTTTTCACCATCTGGCAGGGCTGGGACCTTGTGTGGTGGAGCAGAAGATCACGCTGGTTTCCTACCCGGTCAGCCAGCCGAGAAGATGGCGTACCGAGAGGGTCTATCATGTCAACCTTCATCTCCAGTTTACCAAGGGCTACTGTCAAGTATTGCTGACCCCGGCCAATTGGCACTACCAATACACAGTCCTCCCTTTGTTCTGTATTTTACCCAAGCCACCTTCCACAGCTTGATGGATGTAGTCCCGAGGACACCCTGGACCTGTGTCTTGATGTGGTAGCGCCATTGATGGGCTGGGCAGACCAACTCGAACAGCTGAGGTGAGTCTGGTGGCCCTGAGTGGAATATTTACCGCCTGGCATCTGTTTTGACCCACTTCACCTACATGGCCTGTGCACCAATTACTGCCAGGCAGCAGCTATACCAGGTAGCCCAGAAAACATGCAATGCCTCTGCCTACCAGGTACATTATCCAGGCAGTCTCTGATTTTACAGCTCATGGGAGTTTTACTTAGAGAAAAATGTTCTGATGGCAGAATGAAAAATGATTGGTTAAGAGAGATGACCAATCAGGAGGTAGGTCCAAGCAACTAGAGTAGGCAGGACCAACCAATCAGATTTACTGATCTTGCCTCCTCTACAAGCTGAAAAGGGCTATTGACATTTAGTTGCAAAAAACTCAATTCAATTTGGGATTGAATCACATGACGGTAAGACTGGATTCAATGGGAACAGGGTCACACTAACGAGACATTTCTGGGAAAATGTGAGGTGTGTGATGCTTGTAACTAATGCATCATTCAACTTCATATTTTGCTATGTCTGCAATATCTCCTTTATTTAACTCACAATTTAAAAAAGAAGGTTTAAAATGAGGCTAAGGGGCCTGGAATTTTGTTTTACAATGATACATTGAAGTCGACCGTCAATCACAGCATTTGGTTAATGAGGGATGAGATGGCCGTTTAACACCCCAGACAGTCACTCCCAAGTTTGCATTTAAATTGTGGTGTGAGACCAACCTTCTTCTTGGAAATTTAGCCTGTCGGCCATCTGTTCCTGCTGTTTGCAGGCAGTTCATCCAACTTCTTCAGGAGCTGCCACTTCTCATACCAAAGCACAAAGATCCTCCAAGTGTCAGTATCTGGATTCTGGCATCAAATGCCTTGTTTCTACCAACCCGGAGCCGGTGCTGAAGCTGGCGTTGGTGCTGAAGCTGGCGTTGGTGCTGAAGCTGGCGTTGGTGCTGAAGCTGGTGTTGGTGCTGAAGCTGGCGTTAGGCTGATTCTTGCTTCTTTTTGGATTTTAAACTTTTATAAGATGTAAACTGAAAAAAGAGCTGTGAGTATGACTCGTTGCTCTCTGTCCCTGTTGCCTGTATCCACTTTTGTCCCGCATGTGCGTCTATTAGTTTATTCTTGCTCGCTGTTTTATTGCTGTCGTTTTAAGGAGTCTGCTAATGACTGATCTTTCGTTTTTCACAGAATAAAAAAAGACGTAACGTAATTCCGCGAATAAGCTGCCTGGCTGTTTCACTGCCCGCACCAGTGATGTTAGCCTAAACTATATGGGTTATGGGTTGAATTTTCTGGGTATATGAAAGATTTGTACCTGATAGCCCATCCCGCTTCACACATTATGATTCGCAATTCTAAGGTGAGCTTTTCTGTGCCGCTGTACAGGAGCCCTTTTTTGCAGTGGAAATGTGCGGAACTAGTTCTGTATTAGGAAGAAGTTCAGCACCGCGTAGATGGAAACGAGGCAAAACCGAATCTATTTGGAGTCATTTATTCTTGGTCCTCCTTACCTGTAGGAGGCGACAAATTACACTTGGAGCTCATTTGTAAATGTATACATCCCCTATGTAATTCATTTTTAACAGCCTGATCAATCTCTCCGACTGTGATTCCAATTTCCCAAGCTCTGGGGGGTTTCAACCCATGATCAAAAACCCCTTTGCCCCGTGGTATTAATTCAGGTAAAGATTTGCTGTCTGGCCCCAGTGTCAGCCCTCACTGTGGCACAAAGGGACCCAATAGTGCTCTCCGTACAGTATTTCACTGCCACATCGATCCCTGTACTGGATCCCTCCTCCCTCGGGCTCTTTCAGTCGAACTGCAAACTTTAAGAAAACTTTAGCCAACACTGCTACCGTATGCTAATGGCTGCTGGCTATATGCTGCTTCTTGAAAAACAACATTTAAGCTCATATTCTAAGCTCTCTGCACGTGCGTGACTTACCACATTCGTGTGCTCGAGCATCCGTCTGCAGGTGAAACTGCTCACTTGTGCATCGTTGTGTGTTTAAATGCACATTTGCATGTACAGACATCATGCATATACATGCATGTCAGTCGTGGAAAAGAACAGAATGACATGATTCTCTGGCTTTCAGCTCCTTGCTATTTTGTGACATATGTCATCCCCAGCTGTAGACCTTTCCTAGAAAGATTGTTAACCAGCTTTGGGGTCCCCTGACGACGTCTGTATAGCTGTCCAAGCAGAGGTCAATGATGTCATTTGTCTCTATCTTTTCTCTACAGCTTCATGGGTCAACTGAGCCACTCAAAACAGACAAGGGACCTTGGTCAGCATGACGGTCACCAATGGTGTTACCAGGCTGCAGAGCCAAGAAAGACATTCAAGGGTAAAATATCTGCACTAAGTACCTGTAGAGCTCATGCAAAAGTTCACATTAACCCTTTGGGCAGATCTGTCATAAAAAAACATTTTAATGTCTAAAAATGCCATACTTCTTCTTACCGTAACCCTAACATCAGCTTGCTAACCCTAATTTTGGGCCTTAGTGTGTTACAAGAAGCTGTTGGAAAATAGGAAATATCCTACATAAGTATGCTAATCTGTGGTTACCTACCCTATAGGGGACAAGACCTGTCACAAAAACACATGTTGATGGTTTGGCCTTGCCGATGTTGGCTGTTTTTGATCAGCATCTCAGCCTGTCCATGTGCGCAGTCACCCAGGAGACGAGCAGCAGACCCCCCCCCAGCGGTTTACTGGTGGCACAGGAAACAAAACAATGCCTCTAAATACTGTCCCTATTTTAGGTATCCGCAAAAAACAAAATGCCGTAGTGGCTCTTTATAAATGCGTGCTTCAATGGTAATGGCCTCCTGAAACAGCAGCCTCTCGTGGAAGGGCACCGCTGTTCTGAGCCGGAGCATGAAGCGCTTTTCTGTGTGTGAGGTGAGCGAGGACCTCAAATTTACAGATATATCAAACTTGTTATACTTGAACGAAATTCTGGTTGAGGTTGTTTTGAGTTTTTTGACTTCCAACCAGAATAAACCATTCGGCTAAAACCTCTGGTCACGTTAATGTCAGCAGTAATGTACAGAAACTAGTTTAACCGTGCTTGTTTAGGATCCGCAATTAAATATTAACAGTAGTATATTCATTGCTGCATTCATTACTAGGTTGTTCATGCAGTTGATCATAAAATGCTCTTATGCTGTGTGGCACATTGGGTGGGTTGGCCTTGCTGTCGGGCTGCAGCATCAGGACCAGACAAATGATTTATAGATATAGAACATACATTTAATCATTAATATTTTATTAGTAACAGCATGGCTAAGGGGGGTGGGCAACAGAGTAGGTGGGAGCTTGATATTGGGGGAGGACACATCTTAATAATTTAGATACAAAGGTCGACTTATTGGGTGGGATTAATGACTCCAAATTAAATATTGGGGGGTACATGTCTCTCTGTCCTCCCAGTTTATATGCCCCTGGGGCCAGGAGACCCAGGATTGCTGTTCACTGTCATTTGTGGGCTTTTTTCCCCCACAGAAAAAAGAGGTCAGTGTAACCTGGCTCAATCGAAAGGTGGCCAGAGGTCACCCCCCACCCCCCTTCGTGGCTCCTGAGGCCGGGCTTACCTTGCTGCTAGACTCTCCGTCATTACAAAGTGTGGAGAAGCACCAGGTTCCCGAAGATCATTCCACCGTGCAACTGAGCTGAAATCCAAGTTCACACCCACAGCCACTGTGCCTGTCATGTCTCCTGTCTCGACCCAGTGGACTAAAGCCGTGGTCCAACCCCCATCGCTGATGAAACATTGTTTAATTCTCACTCTCTGCCTTGTCGTCTCAAGGCTGTCTTTTTCGAAGCCTTTTTTTTATTATTTTTAAATCACATGTGAGGTTCTTCACATTTACAGGTCAGGCTTTTTTTTTCCCGAAAATAGGAATGGCCAGCTGGCATGAATGAGCAGCCCCCATGAGGATGAGGATGAGGATGAGGATGGGGATGAGGATGAGGCGGTCTGACAGGCGAGATGGTCCATCGGTGCTGCTTAAACGTCCTCGTGAGGAAACTTACCACCCGCCGGAGCCAAAGGCATAGGACTGTGACGGACTTTTGACGGCCAGATTCCTCTCCACATTGGGGGCGTTGGAGATTTGGACATGATAGGCACAGTGCAGCCTATGAAAGCATACAAATCATAATCAGACATGTGGCTGGACAGCTGGCCGGGCTGCATAGAGCACGATGCGCCAGCAACATTCAGCAAACGTGTCTTCTTTGCTAATGTTGCAGCTGTGTCAATGCACACATGCCTCACAGTGTGTATACTCACCTGTGGGCTCAGTGCATTCGTGGTGTATAGTTTTTCTTCTTCTTGTCTACTACCTTTCGGCCCACTGATGAGTTTATAGCGCCTTTTCTGATTTCACATTTTAACTATATAGGAAAATGCATCCATTTACAGATGAGCTCCAAGTGTAATTCGTCGCCCCCTATGGGGATGGAGGACCAAGAAAAACATCTCATATCAGATGCATTCGTTTCATTATTACTCCTCCCCGATTGGTCCATTTACAAGTCAGCACATGCTGCAAATTGGCTCATTCCCGGGGGGGTCCGTCGTATGCATCTCCCTTCAGTCTCTCAGTTCCTTTCATGAATTATATGCGATTGCCTTGGTGTCCTGGGTTCTCTGCGTAAGGCTGTATGGGGAAAATGCACAATTTATACCCCTCGTTGCTTGGGTTTTGTGTGGACAGGTGGCCACCAGAGTGTAATCGCCTTGACTAACAGGCTTATTAACCCATACCTAGATGTATTGGTATACAAATCATCAATTTGTTCCTAGACCACAAGTTTAAATCTCCCATCCGTCTTCGTCAGGCACAATAAACCACTTCATCACTCAAGCAAACAGGAAGTGCCCATCGGACAGTGCTTTCTCCACCCTTTTACATCCTAGCCTGTCTGTCATCATCACACATAGCATTCTGAGAGGCACCTGGTTCCGGACCTGCTTGGATTGCTCAAGTTATGGACTTCTTTACCTTGATTGGCTTCTTGCTGCAGGTACTTGACAGTAGCCAATAAGAGGCCGGGGGCGGGGCCTCCCACTGAGAGGCACATGGAGGAGGAGAGGGGAATCATTGTGGTGGCAAGGTGTTCTGGTGGCCAGAAATACTTAAGGCTCGGTGAAGTCCATGAAGTTATGTATGCATCAGCTCTGCTGTTACTGGAGGGGTTGGGTGTGAATTAACACTAACATCTACACTACTCCCCCAGTGTCCTGTGGACACTCAGGGTGACAAATTTATTCCGTAGATTAAAGAGGAAATGGCTAGCATTCCTCCCTAACATTTTGTTTTCTCTGTATAAATTCCCTTCTTTTTGAAAAAAGATGACTAGTCTAAATGTATTAACAGTAAGGAGTCTGATTTCCATAATGGATATTTTGAATGAAGAGATTGTAACAACAAATAGTATATTATGCTGCTAATAATAAACTAACTGGGGGCGGCATGGTGGTGTAGTGGTTAGCACTGTTGCCTCACACCTCTGGGACTCGGGTTCGAGTCTCCGCCTGGGTCACATGTGTGCGGTGTTTTGCATGTTCTCCCCATGTCGTCGTGGGGTTTCCTCCAGGTACTCCAGTTTCCCCCCACAGTCCAAAAACATGCTGAGGCTAATTGGAGTTGCTAAATTGCCCGTAGGTGTGCATGTGTGAGTGAACGGTGTGTGAGTGTGCCCTGCGATGGGCTGGCCCCCCATCCTGGGTTGTTCCCTGCCTCGTGCCCATTTCCAAACCCCAGTAGGTTTGGAAAATGGATGGATAATGAACTAACTCTCACTTAATGTATTAATTAACCACAATCTGAATTTGTTCATGGTTTATACATGAGTAGTAACTGAGTTAGTACCACGTTAACTGTGGATCCACACTGTAAAGCGTCGTGTTGCCGGATACCAGCTGCCATTTTTGCCACCTGGCATGCAGCGCTGGGCTCCCTAATGATCTCCAGGATGTAGAATGTCAGAAGCTGAACTTTTTGACACCGTTATTCTTGAGAGAAACATGGGCTGCGTGACACTTTACAATAGGGCTCCTTAATACGTTAGTAATCACTCAGTTACTGCCAAATCAGGAACAAGCATGGTTTACGGTTAATTTATACATTAAGTAAGAATTGTATCGATACAGAGGACCTTGAAAATAGACAATGTATCTTTCTGGGAAATGGAGACATGGAGAACGGAGGGGGAGCCCTTGACCAGGATTGGTGTTTCCTTTGAAACTGATCTCCCCGCACACACACAGCTCCTTAAGCACCCAGATGCTGCATCCTTGAAAAGTGCATGGTGAGGTCTACTGGGGGAGGGCGGAGTCTCCTTTGGGAGGGTCAATGGGAAAAAGGCCTCCCCTCCGACGATACTGTCCCATCACATCTGCGCTGGGGTGACAGCGGGTTGCCTGCCTTGCATTTCCATGACAACATGTACGCTGGTGCAGTATGACATGACGTTATGATGTCATTGTGAAGAAAGCCACACGCTAAAGTGCTAATACTGTAAAAATGCATTCAGATTCATAGCAATTCATATTTCTATCCATTATAAGGAAGAGTATCCACATATACACTTATGTTCACGTTTTTTCCAGGCTGTATGTATTGTGTATTAAACATCTGACAGTAATTGCTTTTCATCTCCAGAAAGAAGAGGCGGCTTTGGTTTCTTTTCAACACTGAAGATTTATAATTCTAAAGATTCAATGTGAACTACAATCCTGACCATCTCCATGCTGCCCCCCCCCCAAAAAAAAATCTCCTATACATGGAAATAAATTGCCCAGCAAGAAGAATGGTCTTATCTCTTCAACACCAAACTTTCGCATGCTGCTGTTCTGTGACAGACCGAAATAAGTCCGGAACAAAATGGGGCGACTAGATTCATGTCGCTGTGCCAGTCTGGGCCCTTAGGAGCCTTAGCCTGGTCTCTCCCAAGCACAAAAGAGGGGGGGGGTCGCTGGGGATCACTGGGAATCGCGAGTCTGATGAATGCTGATAGACGCCGTAAGGGGAACTTTACTGGATCAGTAGCTCAGTAGCTACTTGTCACGCAAATGTGAGATGCGTTTTTAATTGGATCGGGCACCCTGCCCCCCCCAAGTCTTTGTGTCAATCGATACCGAAGCTTAAGACTCTGTTTTTACAGCAAGAGGACGAGGTGCATGAGGAGCAGGAGGAGAGCCGGGTAGCATGCGGCTAGAAATTAAATCGGTTCTGCAAATGAAATTCCCTGCATGGGTCACAAACTTAGTGGAGATGGCGGACGGGTTTGCCTCCTCCACTCGATCGGCGCGGCTCTTCTCTGGCGGGGGGTGGTAATGAACACTGTGATTGCTTTTCCTAATGAGAAACAGACACGGGAAAATGGATTCTGCCTGAGCGCAAAACACCGGGTCGAGTATTAAAAACATCTAATCCGTCACGGGCACGACAGACCAGAACCAGCACCGCTGAAGGACGGGAGGCGTCGTCACGCACACCCTGTAACATCTCACCGAATTTACTGCACACACTGACACAGAGGTGGGGGGGCAGGTGGTAACCTAGCTGTCTACATGTCATAGCAGTAACTGCAGTCTACTGATAACCACCGATGGTTAGCGGCCATTTCTGTTTCTTACTTTTAGATGTGTGCAGCCAGCATGTTCTGTCCAACCTGCGTTAAGCGGAGACTGATGTCACGGGCTGGAATTTGCAAACGGTGCCACCACTCAGAAGCCGGCTAATAAATGTCGTAAATGACATAACCAATTACGCTTCCTTTCATGGCATGCTCAGTCTGTGCTGTCAGCGTCAACGCATGCCAAACCGGGCTAACTGTAACTAACTGCACAGGCAGTGAGCCCCGGGGCCATGGGGTAGACAGGCGCCTAATTAACAGCAATTAAACAGTGCTGTAATGAATCTAATAAGCCAGTCTGATATAGTCATAGGTGAGCGACGTTATGCTAAAGGACCAAAAGGTCTTCACATCCTGCCACCCCAATCTTGCTGGAACAAAACACATATTGCCATGTTCTAATTTAAGCATGGTAGAGACAACCCCTGTCCACTAGGGGTGCTGTTATCCATGGTAGGTGTTCCGTATTCAGTACTTCCTCAGTGGCAGTGTTCTGTCTCAAAACAAGCATAGGCGATGTATGAGGCAGCAAGTATGCTGCATGTAAGGCGTGGGGGCTGGGGGGGGCATTCCCAGCATGCTCAGCTAAGGACGTTGGGGTCATTGTCTGTGGTGATCGTTGACTGGCAGGGCATCTACTTTGGATGCTTGGGGTTTATGAATGCGTCACCCCCCCCCCCATCCTCCCCCACATACCCTTTCATACATTTCCACACTACTGACTAATTAATTCAGGGTACCCCCCCCCCCAACCAAAGAAACAACCACAGCAAGTTCTCTAATTCAGTTCAGATGATTTATATGATTTTTATATATAGCGTCTTTCACATCTGAGTCTCCCCAAGCTAACATGCTCACCACTGGTTGACATCAGCAACTCACAAACCAAACTCCATCAGCAGTTTTTTCTTTATATCTATTTTTATTCCTTTTTTTTGTTCACTCTGCTCTTCTCTAGAAAAACACATTCATCCATCAGCATGGGGGGGAAATATATATATATATCATGCTAAATTTACCGTAGGGGGTGGTGTCCCTGGTCGAGTAGATGTCCCTGCAAAAGTAGCAGTACGGCTCGTCTCAGTTGACATGTCATAGCGGCAACAGAGGTGGTCATGCCCATTGTTCAAAGCCCACAAAACGTATAATTCAACCTCAACGTATTTTTTTTTTTCCGTTATAGATGATTTCAAACCAGCTAAACCTGCAGGTGAGTAGTCGAGCCTCATGGGCTGAAAAATGGGCCCCTTCTGCTTTCGCAAATTATTTATATAAGCCTGCCTTCATGACCCCGGGTTACTTATATGTTTGCCTGTTCACCATTTCACCCATTAATATCTGTTTGGGTCAACTTTTTGACTTGACTAGCGAGACAGAATGATACAATGAATCACTTCCTGTCAACTTCTGCCTTTATATATGACCTCGGGTGACAGAGTTACTGCTCAGTCCTCAGGCAATTTTGTAAACAGCCCTCTCCCCCCACCTCAACACTTATCAATTGTGAATGACATGGTGGCATGACTGACGTCCATGTTTACTTTTTATTAGAAATGCTCATATTGTCTCTTTTTGACAATTGTGACTTTTTGGTATTACATTCTCCTGTCTACTGAGAGTGTTTGACACCTAATTGACCCATGAAGTCGTCCATTTAGCTAGTATTTATGTTCATACTAGTTAACATAATAGCTGGATAACTATCGAACTAACCCCATGTTAAGTGTGAATATAACGCCAACAAGGACATAGGTTTGATTTCTGCACTGGTAGGGATAAAATCAGCCCCAAAGAACCTCCCACCCCCACCACCCCCAAACACAAAATGGTACCACCAACAATATCGGTAGGGACACGTTCCTACTTTCCATGCCTGAATCTACACCCCTGCACATGAGATTCGTTCAAGCATTCTGACACTGACATATTTACCCTCAATGAGAAACAATCCACATAAGTCCATTTTAAACATTAATCATTCACTGACGGCAATGCAAAGGTTTCTACTCGTGCTACTAAGGGGACTCATCATGTTGTGTTAGGTTTATTTTATAAAGTAATTTCTGAGAAAATGCATTTTTTGTTCACGTTCCTGAAATAATGGATTTTTGGGGGTATTTGTTTTTATTGGATGGTGACGATATGGTAAAGTTATTTATACAATTTAGATTTATAAATAAATGCTTTAGTATTTGCCATTTGCGCAAGTACATGCACAGCTATACTGGATGCTTCTTCTTGCCGACCTGATCTTGCTCTCCATAGCTTGGGGTCACAGCGATTTGGAGATGCTGAAGGCCAAGCCGGGGGTGGGGCTGTTAGACCCAGGCGAGAGTGACCGCACGCACCCCCACGGCGCGGACAAACGAAGCGCAGGCATGAGAGATTGAGTGCCTCCGAGATGATTGGTGGATTTCTTTCTTCCTCTTTATGTCCTCCTTACTTCAAAGCCGCGCCTCCTTCAATAGAGTCCAGCCGTGTGCGCTCTTAAGTCGAATCCTCATTACCACTTCAGGCTTGAAAGACCACATTTACTCTGTGCTGTAATGTAAGATACCCCAAAGGTCTGGATTCAGTCTGGCTTCAGGGAGAAAAGGGGTGGGGGGGGGGGGGGTTCTGTGACAGTCAGCGGATAGAGTCTGTCCTAATCTGCCCCCCATCAGTCTCACTGGATCTCTCGTAGTCTGGCACTGCAGGGCTGGTGTTTAAGAGAGTGGGGTTAGGCAGGGCAGTGCATTAAGGTTGAAAGCCAGACCTCTGAAGAAGGGGGCATGAAGGAAAGCCCCCCCCCCCCCCCCCCCCCCAGAAGCCTAATGATGCTGAGATGGACATCAGCATTTTGAGAGATCACTGGAGAGGGAGGAAGCGATTTTATGTGACCGTAGCAGCAGACTTGGTATCCTTGGGGCGGGGGGTGTGTCACCTTCAGGGCAGCCCGTCTCTCAGCGTTGTTTAGAACCACCCAGAAAACGTGCTGTTATTTCTGCCACCGAAACCAGAGCCATTGATCAAAGATGAAGAGAACGTGCCGCAGTGGCGGTGGTGAGAATGTACCCCTTCCATGATGCAACACCCCCCCCCTCCCCCCCGGGTTCTCAGGATCTGTGAAGGTTCTGTTCCAGCCCGATCCGAAGATGCTGCTGAGAAAATTCTGATTCCTGAAGCTGGACTGCCCTCTCCAGTTGACCCCATATACTGGCAATCCAGGGTCCCCCCCCACGGTGATAAGTTCGGTGGTTCATCATCCTCGCGTGGTCGGCCGTGGGGGGGGGGGGGGGGGTAGCAGACAGTCGGCAGAAAGCTGGAGGGGGGAGGGCGCCATGAAAAATAATCGTGTGTCTCCAGCTGTCAGGTCCCGGCTGCTGAGAGGTGAAAATCCACATTTTTTTTGCCCCCCCAGCACTGCCTCTACGTGCCACATAAATCAGGAATGAAACTGTGACTCGGGGCCGGAATAACTGCTGATCTGTCACGGGGGGTAAATGGCAGCAGTGACTTTGTGTGACGTAAGGAAGGGTACACAGAGGGAATGTGAGTCCTGCTCGATCGCTACCGCTCCAGCCATGCTGAGCCTGCTGTAGAAATGGAGGAAAGAAACCAAAATGCAATTCAGAATTTAAAATGTCTGAGATCTGTCTGTGTTGACGTCTGTCCCACCCGTTCTGATGTCCTCGTCCTCGTTGGCAGCAAAGATTTGTATTTGATGGGGCCTCTGGTCTGTCCAACAGAGTAATGGCGACCCTGAGATTTTACCTGCTGTGTGGTGTTTAGTTGGTTTTCTCCCTGTTAGCTGGTGTAAATATCATGTAGATGCTTCTTCCGGTGCTTGGAAACGGTTGTCTTGATAGCTGGGGGCTGCAAGCCTGAATCTACCTTTGCCTATACTGCCCCCTAGTGCTCCAAAAGTGATACTTGAAAATATTCCCGGTGCCATTTTGTTGTTTACTGTTGTATAAGTCTTCAGAACAAAAACCGAATCAATTTCTAACTTGCGCGGTTAACATGCAACCCCTGTTTCTAAGGGCAATGTAACTACTTGGTTTTCATGGTTTTTCTGCCATTTCACCCAGTGGTTTCCACTCCACAGCTTTGCTCTCAATGTGAAGCTGATGTGCGTCGGCCGCTGAGGATACTGGATGGATTGAACCCTCCTTCCCACACGGGGTTACTGACGCCATAGATGGACCCTCATCTCCAGCCATTTTTACGAGACACCAGGTAACGTGCAGGTTTAACAGCTAAAAAGACTGTGTTATATAAAATATAAATATAAATTCCCCTTATCCACGCTCTCCTTCCTTTTTTCATTACCTTTCCAGCAGTAAAAACACTTATCATACCCCATAGAGTAAAAAAAAAAGCAACTTTTTACCAGGAATGAGGGCACACTCATACACTTCTCTGTTTATTGGGTGAGATATCCGCTTTCTTGCAGTAGCTTTTGAACATTCATGAGTATCACAGAATGATGAATAAACAAAAATTTTGTTTAGTAGATCACATATTAAAATGTCCATCTGTTTATATGGGTAAAAATAAGTGGATTTGGAATAAATTCGAGGCAACACATAAAATTGTCAAAGTACTGCATCCCTTACAGGTCAGTTCTCACGTAATGTGTTAATCAGGGTCAAAGGTCAATTTGGTCACGTCTAATGATGACATCATGTCTCGTGAAACGTCTGTCTGGTATTTATTCGTTTGTTTATTCAACACTACAAAGCAAAGAAATTTACATTTCCGTGCCCCAGGTTATTCTGGGTTCAACACACACACAATACAGGAGTTTGTTTTGACCTCAGATTTGTCATCATGTTATAGCATTTTGCTCGTGCATCACTCCTTTTAACTGCTGCGAGCTTCCAAATGAGCCCATCACAGTGGCACTCGGGGGCTGTAGGACGTGTCAGGTGACTCACCTGTGGCTCCGCCTTTGTCTTTGACGGGTTACTTGGCACCAGTGTTCCCTTCAATCAAGATGTCATGTTTTTTCTTCTATTGACTTGCAGTGTACAGTTTGACCTAGAGAAACCACACTGTCACTCGACAGGTGTGCTGTATTCTGAATAAAAAAAAAAGAAAAAAGCAAATTCCAACTGCACGATGCAATGTAGCCTATGGGGAGGTCAATCAGTGATGTGAAAGTTCTGGTAAGAGCACGGCTGATGGGTTGTCAGTTAAAGTCCAGCCATTCTGTACCAACTACCAACTGTTCCCCACTTTAGGTGTAAAGTATAGATCTGCCACCCCCCCCCCCAACAGGATGGTAAAACGTCCTGCAGGAAGTGTGGCAAACAGTTTTAATATAATATAACATATTCGTAGATTCTATGTTCTAATACGTTGTGAAAACACCCTGGCCAAACATACTATACTATACCACAGCATACCATACTATTCTATACTATACTATACTATAGCTATACTATACTATACTGTGCTGTACTATGCTATGCTGTACTTTATTGTACTGCACTACACTGTACTGTACTGTCCTATATAATAAGATGAAAAGGCCTGAGTTGTTATCTGATATGCTTTTGGTAGGCCTATTTTTGTAGTGCATATAATTTGTCTGCTGTTCTGTTTCATAATGTGGAGCTCATCAAAATGAAAAATAGATCGTTCTGATTTAACAAAGTTATCGTAATATTACTACATTAACGACAATATTGTCATTCTCAATTGAAAGTGCTTCCCTGTATTAGCATATCAATGCACGTCTTGCACAATGCAGTTGCTCACTGAATTTAGCACTGTCCAGACACCCTATTCCTCAACTGACAGTTACAGATGCGAAATGTTCCCACTGAGGGTCAAATCGGGAGTGTTTTCCCCGCGGGCAGACAGACATGCGTCATGCATGTTAAAGTTTTTATTGTATGGTAAAAGACTCAGACTGGCAAGACTCCACGTCCGTCAGTCATTCCTGGGGCAGGGCGACTCTGGTGAGTCAAGAGAGTTAGGTGAGTCACGGCCCTGGGAGACGGAAGCGAAGACGACGAGAGCAACAACCACTCCTCCTCCTCCTCCCCATTTTCCACTCTGTTATTGGCAGCTGACAGCCCTACTGCTTTACCTGGCAACCCCCCCCCCCGACACTACCTCACGCCAGTGCCTTTCAACAGCGGACGCGTTCGGGGCCCCCCAGGGAGACCTCCGTGTGATCAAACGAGGTACCGGGGATTTCTGGGGCTCCTGCTGGATCCGGTCCCGCTCTGCCTGCATCGGAAAAGCCAAAAGTTCCCCAAAGCCTCATCCCAGGACCCAGCTGTCTAAGAGAATCCCAGGTGAATCCTTCCTTAGCGTGTCAGACAGTGTGCAGTGCGCTGCTGTTTATCGCTCGAGGAAGCAGTCCGGTCCTGTTGTGAAACAGCGGGCTCCGCAAGTCACTGTAAAGCTAGTCTGACAGTCGTGGTCCTGAAAAGTGCTTATGAGCAGGGACGAGATAGTCAGGCCTCCCTATTCCCCCCCCCCCCCCCCCCCCCCCCCCCCCCGCCCCCCCCCCCCCCCGAATGGCTTGATGATACCTTTGAGAGTTTTCGCGTCATTTTAACTTGCGGAAGACTCTTGTCTTCTACTCTGGTCATTCCGAGAATTCTGCCGGCACTGTGACCACATGATCCAGGTTGGAAGCTGGCAGTAAATGGAGTGAAATGGGGGCGAGCATGGTGGTTCGCTGGGGGGGGGGCTATTGTAATTGTGATCCAAGCACATTTTATTTCATTTTGTAATAATGTAATAACTGCATCCATCCATTTCCAATAACAAATTATCCAAAACAATGTTCTTGTCTTAACAAATGGCTTCACTTTAATTGCTGAGATTGATTTTTATACCAACAATACAAATGAAACAATTACTGTATATTTGATTTATGTTTTTTAATTGAGCTTATTGCAAGAATCAAAGAAATTGTTATTTGTGTCTCATTTAGGCCAATAAGAGGGCGCGGCGGCTCATTGGGTATCATTGTGGCTTCAGACTTGCAGGCTTGGAGGTATGAATGATGCCGCTGCTATGTGCTTGCATGGAGTTCACATGTGCTGCATGTTCCGTGTTGAGTGGGATCCTTATAGGTGAATTGGGTGCCCCATCCAGAACAAAGATGGTGTGTGTGGGCTGGTATCCCACATGGGGGGGGCACCAGCCTGCTGCTTGGGATATGCTCCAGCCTGATAGATGGGTAGGTAAATGGATGGATGGATGGATGGATGGATGATTATGATGATTATTATTACCTCACACCTCTGGGAGCAGGGTTCAAGTCTCCGCCATGCCCCATGCATGTGGAGTTTGCATGTTCTCCCCATGTAGTAGTGGGGTTTCCTCCAGGTACCCCGGTTTCCCCCCATAGTCCAAAAAACATGCTGAGGTTAATTGGAGTTACCAAATTGACAGTAGGTATGTATGTGTGTACTACCACTGAAAAGTAACGCCATAATATCCATCTTATTCCACTGTACTTGTGTTTGGTAGCTACACAGACCATGCAGGAGGAAAACATCCCATAAAGCCAAATATTCTGTCAAACAAAGAAGCAACCATTTCACTTCGTTCTGACTGTCACTCTTCGAAGCGTTAAATGTCACACAGTGCCACATGCTACTCACAGTCACTTCCTCACAGCACATTCTATTCCACACTGACTGGCGCTCCTTTACTGTGATGAATGTCACTGTCCGTGGTAAGTGCAGCACGGGGGGGGGGGGGGCTGTGACATTGTGACTGTTTATTGAGAGGAGACCAGTGCAGAAAAACCAGTCTTTCTGCAGGTTTATGGTCCAGCGTTAATTGGGACTAGGCATGTAGACACAGGGACTAGGCGTGGAGACACACTGCATTTCCAACGAAGTAGCAAGAAGTAGCTGAACATGCAGAGAGTGAATCTGCATCCCAAACGTCATGAAACAGAGAACGTCAGGACTCATCTACCCGACGGCTGAGGCAGCATCTCCCATCATTTCTGCTGAAACTGAGTCGACCCTCAGTGAAGCTCTTGAAGTGAGCAAATTAACATTTATATAACATTTCTGAACAGTGACACAGCTATAAGTTTGTCTTTTGCAATGTTTGTGCATGAAAAATGTAGCGAATACAGACATAAAAGCAGCACTTGAAATGTCATCTATATTTTTTAACTGTTAACAGCTTAAATTTGTGTGAGCTTTTTGGAAAAACAGAAAATAGACATTGCTTTTTTTTGGCACATTTTTATTAAAATTAAAATCAAAGTTAAAATCAAGTCATATAAAATCAGTCATATAAAAATAGAAATCACATGAAAATATTCTGTTACGCTGGTGTGACTTTGCTGGGGTTTTGTGGGAGCTGCAGAGTTGGTGTGGCTCTCTGTAAATAGGAGACTGACCCTCCAGGCAATACTCCAGGGCCCACAGACACCGTCCTCCTGACTCTCAGCATCTGGGCCCCCTGCTCCATCGTCTGAGTGCGACGGTAAACACTAAACACAAACTTTATCTCATGGGGACCATTCCCGAAATCATCATCACAGACCATGCAAAACGACTGAATGTTACCTGAATCAATTTTTAGCATTTATTTTTAACTCTTGTCCCTGCTCATTTTCGTTCCACTAAAATTGTTACCCATATCAGCGCGTTTGTAACAGAGCAAAAGTTTTCAAGTGGGCGTTTTGAAATTGCGGCAAGTCCCGAACATGTCTGGCACTTTCTTAGCGACATTCTTTTTATTATTTTTATTTTTTTGACGACGTATAGTTCGCGTTTGAAACAGATGGAGACTGTGTGTTTGCTGGTGATATTTTAGGACCCCAGGGCGGGGGAGGGGGGTCCCTCCTCTGGAGCCCGTCTCTGGCTGTCAGTGCATGGACAGGGACTGCTGGTAGCCCGCCCCCTGCAGGTAGCCCAGCTGCCAGTGAAAGGGCAACGAGGTCGCAGAGTCGGAGAAGTTGTCCATGTGGTTCTGGTGGCAGGTGGCCCTGCTCCCGAACTGGTAGCCTGGGCTGGCGTTGCAGGTGTTGCCGTAATAGGGCAGACCGCGGAGCTCATCCCGGGGGCTGGCATAGTGTCCATGGGGCGCACAGAACTGGCCGTCAGGGAAGTGGGGGGACAACGGCCCCAGGAAAGCCGAGGTATCCATATAAAGCGGGTCCTCTGGGGACGGGATGTGGCCGTGGACCTGTTGTTGGTGCTGGGACTGGTGTTGCCGAGCTGGGTAAATGTCCACCGTTGCTGGGAAGCTCCTCTCTCCGGCCGGCTTGGGCATGGGCACCTCTGGCTGGCTGCGGCACTCGGTATGGGCACACGGGCCGCACACTCCGGCGGCAGGGTGGGCACGCAGGAAGACAGAGAGCGAAGAGATGCGGTTGATGGCGCGCCGCAGCGTGGCGATCTTTGAGAGCCGCTTGCCGCCGAGGTCGTGCTTGAGCGCCACGCGTAGAGCGTTGAAAGCCTGGTTGTAGTCCAGGATGCGCTTGCGCTCGCGCACGTTGGCGGCCACGCGGCGTGCCTTGGAGCGGGCCGGTCGCGTCCTCTTCTTGCTTGTCTTGGCCTCATCCGGCTCGCTGGGGCTCTCCTCGCTCTCTGCGTGGGACTTCTTAGGGCTGCCATCGTCCATGCCTACAAGGCTCCCATCAGCCTCTTCTTCGGAGAGCTCAGACTCGGTGAAGCTGGCCCTGCTGGCCATGATGTCCTGCTAGCTGCACGTGCGTGACTAAGCCTTTCCTTGCTGCGCCCGCTAACTACCTGCGTTAGCTCACACTTCCTGTATGCAACTCTGCAATAGTGCTCTGTTAACTAATTGCGCTAATTGTTCTGTGTCAGCACTCTGCTAACTGCCTATGTTAGTGCTGCTTTAACTCCCTGCGTTAGCGCTTTGCACTGCACTGTTTACCCTCGCGCTTGTTGCAGGGGCTCTCGCTCCTCTACGTGTCAGCAGAGGCATCCCTTCCAGCCAGGCAGGCATGAGGCTTTTTAAAGCCATGTGGCGTGGCTACCTGCGATGGGGGGAGGAGGAGGGAGAAGGGGGCGTGTCCGGTGTTTACGAGCTCCCTGCGGGCAAACGTGGGCGACTCCCACCTCCACTCCTCCAGCTCCTCTCGCCGGATCCTTGCGGCTCCTTGGCTGCGGGCTTCAGTCAGGCTGCAGACTTTGCAACAAAAACAAAACAAGGCGCGGTGTGAAAAATGCAACGTGCCTAGCAAACGGTGTGGCGTTTTTGCAGGGAGGCGCTCGGGTGCGGGTCCTGGTTCAGTCTGAAAATATAAACGTTCGCAACTTCAGTGGGTGTTATTTGTGATGCGTTTTCTTACCTGTTTATGACATTTACACCGGCTCTCCTACAAAGAGCAGGACGTCAGCTCGGTCTTCTCTGCAGCATGTACACAGGAAGCAGCTTCATTTTACACCAAAAAACATTTCACAAGAAACATTTTCTGTATTTCACTCATTTAAGCGGGGGGGGGGGGGGCTGTTAATCCTGGTTTATGCCATACGGTGTCATCGCATTCAAAATTTTCCGGGGCTAACACAGCGAGTCACCAAAGTCTGTCAAAACTAATCTGTGGCTATAAATATAAATATATATATAAATATAAAATATAATATTCCCAGCTTCCCAAACCACTTTTGTTCATTTCCAGCTATCTTCCTCTTTTTTTTCCCCCCAGATGCTGTCGTTTGTCTTGGGGCGTTCCGTGAAGAATTGGCCCAGCACCTTCATGACAAATTGTGGCTCTATCAGATAACCAGCCATTTCTACATTTCGCCTTACACCTTCGCCATAGAGAGAAAACACTTATCACACCTGACCTGAGCCACGGATATCTCCGTAGCTACAATTAGCCGTATTCCGTGAAATGATGGCCGCCTCTACTGTGGCGGCAGCGAGGTGAGGGATGGTGTAATTTTGGTGTCTGCATAGGGACCGGCTCCGTAAATCAGGGATGAACATCCCTCAGGACAAGAACAGACAACGGCCAGGACTTCAAAGCTGGGGGGGACACAAATATTTTACAATTATCACCTGTAATCGCTGTTGGCTGAAGCACTTGGCCTCAGCGCTCAAGCCCCCCCCCCCCCCCATTGCGCTGCAAGTCAGTCTCGAAGGCAGCGGAACTGCTCGCCCAAATTAATGGATTATGTTATAGGCCAAATAGTAGGGCACTTTCTAGCTGTGATTTACTATAGCCAAGCCTCCCTCCTTAAGTGCCCCTTAGCTCCTACATATCTGTCATTCCCTGAAATTCCTCCATTAACATTTTTTTCCAGTGCGTTTTTCTTTATTTTTCTGCCACTGTTTTTACCTTTCTCACATCCACCAGATTACATCCCTAGGCCTTATTGATATTCCGATCAGGCGATAATTTACCAATTAAGCTTGCTCTGCTTTTCAATTGTCCAACAAGCTACTTTAACTAGCAATCACAATCAAATACAAATTCAATTAACTTTGAAGCATGATTTAGTCTCTTTTTGTAGCACCTAAACAGGAGGCTGGAGTAATGTCCTCAGAACAGCTGAATGATGGATTATTTTGGTGTATTATGTTCCAAAAAGTGATTTCTTTTATATCACTGTTGATTCAAACTGCACATCTTCCCAGATCCTTCTGGAATAAAACATTAGCCTGCACAGTAGCTCAACTGAAGGCAACCAGCGAACTGCCCAACATGAAACATAAGCAGAACAATCCGCGACTTGAGTTATTGAACTGAATAAATCAAATAAGTCAAATCAAACACTTTATAGTCGTTTCAAAACATGCAGACATACTGTGAGACAAAACTGCATTATACTGTGAAAACATTGAGAGGCTTCAGCATTTTGTCAGTACAGAACCACGTGTAGATTCTTTTATTATTACTCTTATTATCATTGTTACTATCAATTTCTAGTATGTATTGTATTATTTCTTTGTCAGACTTACCAATAAATTCATCTTAAAGACAGACGTAGGGAAGGTATCTCATTCATAACCTGGGTTCTGCCTGCATGCCGTACATAGTGCACTGGATGAGCGACAAAACAGTCAGAGGAACCCTTGTCACTGAATTAGGGCTGTGCAGTGGATGTGACACGCTGTATATACACAGTTCTGAACAGATATAAACGGCTCACACTGAAAGAATATAATAAAAATAAGACGCAAGTTTTAAAGGATTCAAAAGCTCTATTGTCATTTGTACAAGGGCAGTGAAATGCTTGCTTGCGTATTTCCCCACCTGTTTGCATTCCCCCGAAAAACAACAAATATCAATGGCAGAATAATGAACAATAACACGCATACAATGGATATGCAGTGTATACAATATACAACCAATATGCAATGACACACGTTACAGACGTTTTTTACCGACGTTATGCAGATATAGAAAGACCGACCATTATTTTAAATGAGTTCAACTCTTACATCCCTTCCATTTGTGTGAAACATTGATTTTGTTTTTTTTCCCCGTGCGTGTAAAATGGCTGAATGGTTGCTGCTGTCAGCTTGGAGGCTCACATGGGCGAGGTGACAACAGGTCCGACAGGAAGGGGAATGACTGTAACCCCCTGCTTGCTTATCAGTGATGACAGCGGTAAACAAGCATAAACAAGCAGAATCTGTCACATAAACACTTTGGCTGTAAAGCTCCACAAAGGAAAGTTGGTGACTTTTTTCTTTTCCTTTTTTTTTTCTCTTTTACTTCTGGGACACTGTCATTAAATCTGGGATTGCTGCTTTCAGGAACTTTTAAAGGAAAATTTACAGCCAGACACCAAAGGCACGGCTTCCAGGTATTTCTGAATTACCCACAATCCGAGGGGCCGGTGCTGGACCGCCGCGGGCCGCGCGTCGCTCTGCTTGGCCCCATGGCCCTGCACCGGGGGCCAAAGCAAACGAGGCCGGGGGAGGGGGCTTGCATTTCAGCGGACCCCATAGCCGAACCGGCGAGACGGGACAGTGCGCCTTCTCTTGCCCCAATCATGCCCCAAGGGGGTGACAGTGACTTGAACCTTATGCAGACCATTGATAGACCATTGAAATCATTGCTTCCTTCCTGCCCTGCATTTATTGCAAGCGGCTAAGGGAGGTCGAGTGTGGGGTGGAGTAGGGGTACAATTATTAGGTGTTTCTTTCATATAATGAAGTTAGGAAGCTTTAAAAAGAATAGGGAGAAGTTTAACTGATAGATGATTGTAATCTGATGGCTTGTTTTGCTGCTGTCATATAAGTTCCGGATGTTTCCGGAGGGCAGGAGGACTGTGGCCTATCCAGTGTGAATCTTGGGACACTTCAGATGCATCCCCCTTCCTTCTGATTTGTTACGTACAGAGGATCTAGTGTTTTCTGCCCCTCTCCGGCGATCAGTCCTGGCCAGCGTGATGACAGCCATCGTCCTGGGATTCCCAGCCCCGGGTCGCATCGAGTCATGCATATGCACCCATACGTGCTGCCGCTCCCCCTCCGGCAGCGAAACTGTTAACGTGCAGCTAAGCAGAGGTGTTGTGTTTCTGCGAGCCGGGTTGTCATGAATTGCGGGCACGGTGTTTTCTGCATTCTGGCACGGCAGTGAAAGACAAATTCCTTCATGCGTATGGAAAAAAGGTCAAGTGAGCATTACGACATCACATTATTATTATTTTTGCCGTCGTTCTGCCTTTAGAATGTAATTTGTAGGTTGCTGGTACACGGATACACGCGTCTCTCTGTAATTTGAAATTAGCTGTAAAAATGTAAACCTTTGCATGCTAATCACAGGTTGGAGTCCGGGAGGAAACTGCACTATTTTCCAACATGACTTGAGCTTTCCAGAACTCAGCATCTTCTGGGACCTCTCAGCCCACTTAACCCATTTTAGGCTCTTTTAATCCACACTGACTAAAGTCTAGAAATGTCACGTTGAGCGAAAGGGGAGAACTGAATGGCTAATAGGCTATTAAAAGAGCCCCCACTTTGGGATCTGCAGCGTTTTGATGCTGCCAGCAGTTGGCCGCGACCGCTGGGACCGGCTGTGTTTCTGCAGGGCTTGGCCATGACCTTCAAGCCTGATGCCACCTCCTCCGACGTCCTCCATGTGCTGCCATTTCACCCGGCTCTCGGGGCCCAGGTTATCGGTGGGTCCAGCCAACGGAGTCCAGCCAAGACCCCTGACTAGTGTCCTCTGAAAGGCCTTTTCACTGGCTGGGGAGGAAGGAGATGAGTTCTGTGCGGGAAGGGGGTGGCAGGAGTTTGATGGTCAGGTACGTTAATTGAGGGTTTCTGGGAGGGAGCTGTTGGCGTGGGAACAGGGGACAGGCAGCCTCAGAGAGTGAGTGGGATTCCATGGCCGGGGGGCATGAACAAAACACTTATCCTGCACCCCCACCCTGTTCCCTGGCTTGCATACGTGTGTCACTGTGAATATGCATTTATTTGACACAGTTTTCTTTATATAGCTCAGGGCTGTCATGGTTTTCTTTGCTCCTTTATATCTTGTGCAGGGAAACTTGTGCGGAAATTCTTAACTAGCACTTACATTTCCTTTTTTTTTGAGGAAAGTGGATCTAGGGAAAGTGATTGGTTGGACATACCAAGCATTTATCAGTGTTTGAGGATATTTACACAGCCAAGCCTAACACTTACACTTGGCTCATTGTTTACATGTACATCAGAGTCTGCAGTAATGTTCATGCTGCATGATAACCTCAAATTACAACCCAGGAGCTTGGCTGCAGGTGCTTTTTGTTCTCCTGTGCCAGTAGCTGCTCAGTGGAAAAGAACACTGGCAGTGCTACAGTTTATGCCTGGTATTTATAATGGATTCCAGGAAAAATATTAGTGAAGATGCTCCAGTCGGGGGGCTCCAGGTCTTTGCTGGCAGTGTGTGTCGGTGTCAGATCCTAAAGTTTGCATTGAAAACGCAGATTATGCAATACTAAGATGACGAAAGAGGCAAATCGGTGTTCTACAAGATATCGTGGGTGACATTTGCAACTAAATGTGGTTTTCATTCAAATTCCCCTCTCACTGAGATTTCCTCACACCCCAGGCCTAATGTCCACAGCCCTCCTGCAGACGCAAGCCTGACAGGGATGTTTGAGTTTATTATATCGTGAATTTCACATCTTCATCCGGAACACAACGGTACCGCAGAGCGGTAAAGCAGCAAAGTTCAGACAGCCTGGGTTGCTAGGCAGAAGGTCAGGGGTCAAAATGAGGACCGTGAGAACAGCGTTTAGCTCTGATTGCCCCACTCAGACAAAGCAATACAGATGAGGTGCAAATTAAGCGTGAGGAGAGAGGTGGGAGAGGCAATAAGGGGATATGAGATTCAGAGCAAAATCGCCGCAGTTTTTATGGCAGGAAATGTTGAAGGAGCAATGATCCCAGAGAAGCAGGAATGCTTATCAATGCACATCATTAATAGCATCATCCAGCGAGGCTCAAGCTATCGGCAAATCCTTCAGCCGCTGGGGAAAACATGCGCGATTTCTTACTACTGGATTTGCCAAGAGGGATGCAAGGCTTCAAGATCGGCTCATATCGGCCTTTAACATGTTGGTTTTAATCTGCGTCTCAGCCTACTTTAGGGTCTCCTCCATTTTTTGCCCCAGGTGGAAAACAAACGTCCATCGTCGCCGGTCGGAAGCGTCTCGTTTGCACTCTCAGCCGAGTCACACCTCGCGTCTGTAATTATGGCACCGAACTTCAAGCTTCTTCCACCCATTTATAATGGAAAGAAACCCTTATTTTATTTTTATTTTTTTTTATTTTCCAAGGGCCATACCACAACGCTGAGTAATGTGTCCCGGCAAACGCACGGCCTCGCTCGGCCCCGCCGAGATTTACAACAGCTTCTGGCAGATTTACGGCTCCGCGCGGGGAGCTCCAAGCATGTTGTTAGAAGCGTCTCTGCCCGCACTTTCTGACAGATGACAAGACACCGGTGATTACGAGTCGCCGTGCATAAATCAGGCCCTTTATTGTGCACTCTGGTGACATCCTCCACAGAATAACCATTTGAACGGAGGGCACAACCAGCCCAGCAACACTTTCTCAGTGTTTGTGAATCTGCAGACCGGAGCCCCACTAATAAGCGGTTGTTAGTCGGTTGGTATTAGAGGTCTGGACCGTATTTTATAGATACATATTTCCACAGGGGTAATTAGGTTAATAAGTAAGTAGAGAGACTCGGGGTCCAGTTAGCCGGTCCTGACTTTTCAGGTGTTATGTCAGTGCGTGTTTTCTGAGCTCAGGCCCGCTCCGTCTCTCCCCATTGGTCGAGTTATTGACAAAGCAGTCATCGTCATGCATAACTTCTTTAAAAAGGTTCAACGGTTTCAAAATATTTCATGCATGGAATTTTTTCCCCGGCAAGCGAACACACTTGTGCTGCATAAACGTACTTTTTTCCCTCTTTCATCTTAATTGCTCATATAACCAGCAAGCCAAACGAAAAACTCAGAAGGCACATTGCACTGCTCAGCAGTTTGGGATCAGAAAGCATTACATTGGCAGCCTGATTTTGCTAAATTGCAAAACGACTACATTGTTACCCAAAAGCCTCTGCTAGTGGCAGGTATTGTAGATACCAAGGTGCGGCTTGATGAACAGGTCAGTTGATTTTCCCATTTCTGTGCGTTGGTTTAGATTTTCTTACTGAGCAGAGAGAAACACGCGAGAATCGTCGGGAGGAAGGTGAAAAAACCTTGGGTCTTGTACTGGACAGATGTGGCAGTGAGAGGAAGGGATGAACAATTCTGACAGAATGTTCCAAATGAACACACTGCCTAGCTGGGTGTACGGGAGCGAGGCGGCATGTGACGCTAACCATGTGACACCCAGTATCCGACATCCTTTATGTGACACTAACTATGTGACATCCTCCATGTGACACCCACTGGAACCTCCACTATGTGACGCCCACCATAGAACGTCCACTCTCTGACATCCTCTACATGACACCTGCTATTCATGGCTTGCATCAGGTGATAATCACTGACATCAGAGACTCCGTCTTCTTTCCTTCTCACCATAAAGCTCATGATCATCCAGGACCCTCTTTCATCATCTTATCTTTCCATCTAATTCAATTTGTATCATTTGACAAGGGCAGCCGGGCAGGTTCACTGGGGTGGATGTCAGCTACTGACTTTGTGAGGAAGCAGATCTTCCTCAAGCATGCTTGTGCACGTCCTGTCCCATCCAGCCTGCCGTGACTCAGCCGCATCCAACACGTGATGACGGCAACAAATCACACTGCATCACTGAGGCATGACACACTTAGACTTTAACTTTTACGTGCATCTGCTGGTTCTCACTACGCTAAAAACTTCAACACGTTGGATCAGTCCATAATGCATGACTGCTCTGACTAACTAAATGATTCAGTGGTTATACCATATCAATGATGTAATGGCATCAATTAAATTGATTCCAATGCATTTACTCAATAACTAACATAATCAGTCTTTATTCTCCCAGGAACATGCATTTATCGATACAATTCTACGACTGTTCTGGTGCTCCCTATGTTCTTGTCAAGTTGTATATTCCCAAACGTCTGGTTTTATTCACTGTCTGTCTTGCTCCAGGCTGCGATGGAAAACTGGAGCACATGGCTTGTGGAGGGGAGGAAGGAACGTACACTTCCTGTTGGGAGAGGAGTGGAGATTGGTGTAAGAAAAGCAGCAGGCAAGAACATGAATAAAAGATGGGCATTTTGGCACCAGCAGGGGCACAGACTCAAATGAAACAGGCATTGGGTCATGGAAGGGCTACAGCTTTGGGTTGTGCTGGTGGGGGATTAAGGGTTTTCAGTTACGGGCTCCATTTTGGGACCTTATCTCCCTTCAAACTTACATCAACGTCACTCATTTTATGGACTCATTTTTAGAAACAACACCTTCGCAGTAAAAACTACAAAAATATTATTATGGAACTGGAAGGCGTGGTGGGACACTGGTTTTCACTGTTGTCTTTCACCTCTGGAGAGTTTCAGTCTCTGCCCCCAGCTCTAAATGTGTGAAGTTTGCATGTTCTGCCCATGTCCTGTCCTTACCTTCCCCTCTCCAAAATCATGCTAAGGTGCATTGGAGTTCCCAAATTATCCGTAGGTAAGTACGTGTGTGTGTGTGTGTGTGTGTGTGTGTGTGTGTGTGTGGAGGGGGGAAGGGTTATGTACACTATATAGACAAAAGTATTGCAACACCTGGCCATTACACCTACAGGAACTTTTATGACATCCCATTCTAAAATCAATAGGCATAAAACAAGTTCTTCCATACTCACCCAGCCATGTCTTTATGGACCTTGCTTTATGCACTGGGGCACAGTCATGCTGGAACACAAAAGGTCCATCCCCAAACAGTTCCAACAAACATTGGAAGCATAGAAGTGTTCAAAATGTCTTCATATGTTGAAGCATTAAGTTCCCTTCACTGGAAATAAGGGGACTAGCCCAACCCCTGAGAAACCCCATACTATTATCCCTCCTCCACCAAACTTTATAGTTGGCACAATGCAGCCAGGCTGGTAACATATTCTTGGCATCTGCCAAACTTAGACTCTTCCATCAAACTGCCAGACAGATGCCAGACAGAGAAGCATGATTCATCACTCCACAGAACACGTCTCCACTGCTCCAGTGTCCAGTGGTGGCATGCTTTACACCACTCCATCTGATGCTTGGCACTGCACTTGGTGATGTAAGGGTTGCATGCAGCTGCTCAGCCCTGGAAGTCCAGTCCATGGAACTCCCGGCACACAGTTTAGTGCTGGAATTAATGCCAGAGGAAGTTAGGAACTCTGCAGTTACTGAGTCAGCAGAGCGTTGGCGACTTTCACGCAACTTGCTCCAGAGTAGTTTCTGTTGTTCCTAGACGCTTCCACTTTATAATAATACCATTTTGCCCCAAGTATATTGCACCAATGCTATTATCCATACAGTGTATATATTAGCTTGCATGAACCCCACAATGTGATAAAAACCAGTGACTGTGATAGGAGAAACTCAGTTTTATGAACATATTTCACTGCAATGAAAAAGCCAGGGCTGGGTAGGGATTAAAGTTGTCATTGTTGGGATTAGGGTTATTTCCCATACAAATGAATGGAGAGTCCCCACAGAGATAAATTCAGATGTGTGTGTGTGTGTCGATTAGGTTTTTTGATGTTGTGGGGACTATTATTCAGATGCCCACAAAGATCTGTGAATGCAATCAATAAAGTAAAAATGCCAAAAGTGTCCTATTTTGTTTGGTTACTTAGGGTCAGGTTAGGGCTGGGTAGGGGTTAATGTCTTCATGTTGTGATTAGACTTTTCACCATGGAAATGAATGGAGAGTCCCCACAAAGATATAATTAGAACCTTTGTGTGTGTGTGTGTGTGTGTGTGTGTGAGTATGTATGTCCACCCTCTTGTGCCAGTTGATCCCTATGACCCTGCATGGGACATGCAAGTATGGTAAATGTGTGGATTGTGTAATTTCGTAGCAATGCTGGCTATTGAGCTAAGCTAACTGCTACAATTTTTGCCACATTTTCTCTTGAATAAAACTACGATCCTAATGGAAATCCTAATATATTCCTTTTGCATATGTTTCTCTGTGAGGTTACGTTTGATAAATAAAAGTGACATGAAATGGGGTTTGAGTGTAGACATTGGTGTTCACATTTGCACAGATTAAAAGGGATCCTGTACGAGGTACGGTCGGTATAAAGCCCTCCGCCATGATAAAGCATGAGCAGAGTAACAACACAGTAGCTTTTCAACTCAGTTAGAAGTTGCTGCGAAACTCCCCCATAACAACAGGAACATGTACAGTCAAACATGGGAGCCGATTCTCTGCTCCCAAGTTGCATTTAAACGTCTGCCGGATTTAATTCACTACAAAAAAGCCAACATTTCCCTCATCGGAAAAACTGGTTACAAAAAAATTTCCCGTGTGGACAGGTTTGCTTTACACAAAGCCACCTCAAAATAATTCATGGCTCATAAACCATTTTCTCCCACACAGAGTTTGCCGAAGCTTTTACAGACTTGCATTTATATATTTGAATCTTGATTCCGTATATTTTTTTCATTGATCACTCTTTCTTTTGGCAGCAGCTCGATACCGTCTTCCAAAACAGGCTCCCCGTAGCCATTTCCATGGTATTTATCTTCAGACAGTCTTTAAAATGGACGTGAGATTTTTTATTTTAACGATTTACCATCTGCTTATCACCTCCATTCAGGTGTTACATCTTACCTCAAGTATACCTGGTCATCTCTGGAAATCATCTTAAGAACTGATCCAAAAGCCTTTTTTACCCTCGGCGGAGTCCAACCGCATTTAGCTGGATGGCAGTAAGGCCTCTCATCTGAAGAGCAGTGGTAAGTAAATACATAATGCAGATGTAAACCAGGGGACTGTGAAGCCCAGCCCTGGGATGCTGTCATACTCTTACTGTGAGACTGAATTCCTATTAAACGTTGTGCCTATGTTGCAGTTTTTCCTTCATTTATTAATATGTTGATTCTGCTCTTCATTCACTGTGAAGATTCAGGTCTCTGTTAAGCTGATGCAGAGACTGGAGCAGGGGGGAGCGAGCCGGTGTGTGGTTTTGAAGGCACAGCCGTGAGACCGCCAGTCGTCAAGGCGAAAAGCAGTAAATCCATGCATGTGCTGTCGGCACACGTCCGTAGCCTTCACCAGCCCAGCGCGCCCCCCCCCCCCTTTCCACCCCCCACCCATCACACCCCCCCCCTCTCTCTTGGCAAGCGTGGCTCTGTCCTCTGGCAGGACGATGGTGTCATCTCTTGGACCCGAGTCCCATCCTGTCAGGCAGGAAGATCTCCCTCCCTCCTTGAGTCACAGACCCAGGACAGTCTGGGCCATGGGCCCAGAGCCACCTACCCCCCCCCCCCCCAGGCAGGTTGTGGAGGGAGAGCAAGCACCCTGATGTGGGGGTGAGTCATATTGGTGTCTTACTTTCACCGTCCTCCCAGCTGCGTGTAGGACATGGGGAACCGCTGCTCTGACGGTGTCTGCAATGACCATGAAACAGCACTGCCATCATATCAATGGCCTCTCACCTCACAATGACCTCTTCAATCATCACCAACTACGAAATTACCAGGAGGACACGTGTAGCTAGACAAGGTGATAAAAGATGACATTCTCTCCATTAGGGCACAGCACTATAGAATTGGGGGGGGGGGGGGGGTGTTATGGAAATGCGAGAACATTAAGGACTGGCCAGGGAGCACTCCGCATGTTGAACCTGCGTCATAAAGTGTTTATACAGCTGGACCTCTGTGCCCGAAGCACCTGAGAATAGTCCTAGTCAGTAATATTCTACATTTACTTCCATCTGCATCATTAGCATTAGCACAATCAGACTTCAATTCATGAATTCAAATCAGTTCCATTGAACTGAACCAAACCTTTGGTAGCTATCTGAAACCCCATCTTTTATCCATGTATCAGAATGTCCTTCACTATGAGGAACAGTGTTTTAAAAGAGTTGGGGTGCATCTGATTAATGCACCGTATCTGCCATCAGTGTTTGTTTCGCTTTACTCCATAAAACTAGCCCCGCATAAGTGTATTTATTTTTGTACATGTTTACTTACTCATTGGAAACCAGACTTTGGAAGCTTAGCAATTTTAATGATGGTTCCTGTTGAATATTATCTAGCATAGGTTTTAAAACGGAACAATGGTAAATGATGCCATATCCCAGTCTTATTATCCCAATAAATTTATTAGGCCTAGTTATATTTCAAGAAGAAAATAAATAGCAAATTGGCCTAGCATACTGAACTCTATGAGCACTGACCTTTTTCATGTGGCATATTTCTGCCGTCCATCGTTTGAGAAACTTCCAGTAATTAGCAATTGAAACCGATTACTTGTGGCACCTCCTCAAGCCCCTGGGGCTCAAGCGATCAGACGGACCCGTGTGTCGCGCATAAGCCTGTTTTCCTATGCGGAGCAATCATAGTCCATTGTGTGCGAGATAGAAACTCGGTGGGTAACATTCTATGGAGTTGTTGTGGAAAGCTAATCATCAGATAACAGGCGCACCGGGAATTCTCCCGAGTCTCCCGACTGGCCACTCCGGCCATGGGCAGTATTCAGCAAAACCAAGTGACTTGTTGCCATTGCTTTGTGCCTATGGCACAACTCAGGGCAACACCACCAACTTATTTGACATACTCTAATGGGGGATAATACAGTCTTTTTGCCTATAAAGCATAGGCCTGCAATCCATTAACAAAAATAATGCTTATTGGTTATTATGTAGCTGGCAATGCATAATGATGCAGCTAAGCGATGGGACTAACCTTCATTTTGGCAACGCTTCTTCTGACATAGAGGAATAAGCTAAATAATTTAAGTCAAAGTGATCAGAAAAGACAGACTAGACTTCGAGAGGCTAAATCGGACATATCTATGGCTAACCAGGCATTACTAGTACTGGGTGAGTCCATTAAACATAAATGTCTTCTTATAAGATAAAGATAAGGTATTTGCATTGCAGTCGTGCTGTAGGGAGGGTGGGCCCTGTGCCTGCCAATATGAGACATGACCCCTTTCTCATTGTCATAGTCTGAATGGTGGTACTTATGTCAACAATCACAGACTTCCTCACAGCAGACTTACAAAGTTATAAGTTATAATAACGTACAAAGTATAGAAAATTGTGATCCAATAATAACAAATCAACATGCATGTTTTTTTTTCCAAATGTATAACAGCTTCCGAAAGGAACTGTTACACACTTACCCGTTCCTGTGCTGTGCATGCAATGGCAATGCGACGGGTAACATTATTTAAATGTTACAGACTTAGGCTGGGTAGATGTGACTGTACAGCATCGTAAACCATTCCGCGCGGAATCGCTGGCGATTACATGCGTTTGTCCTCTGTAATATTTCTCTTTTAGTGTAAAGTATATAAAACCGGAGAGATACGATTAGCCGGAGGGCGCTCAGCGGTAAAAATTTAACATTAAGGGCGCATGTCATAATCATATCTGTTAATCACAGGGTCGGATGACGAACGATGACGACACCCGATTTATGATTGTCTTGCATGTTAAAGGTGCTTTCTTGTATGTATTTGTGCATCTCTATGGAGACTATATTTTAAGTCGGGGGAGCGCGGGGGGGATAACTGAAAATTTTCTTTAATTTTTCTAAATAAGATAATACACAGTTGCGGTTTTCTCCCCGTTAGCCACAAATTCACTGCTCGTTCTCACATGTCCCAGTACTCAATGAAAGTTATAAGAGTTACTACAGTATGATTTTTAGCATGTTGAATAACTAAATTATAATCTAAACCAATATTTCCTTTAGACTGGTCCAAACCCAGAATCTTTCTTCTACAGTAAAAACGCCGCTTCTGTCATGGTCCTACAATGACATAACATATTCCCGCGTAATGAAATAATGTTACTAAAAGCAGAAAACTCTCACATGTGGGAGATTGTTGTTGGAACGTCGGAAAATTAAATCACTGTCTTCCTACGAACTTTTCTAATCGCAACGCTCAAGGCTAACGCTGTATCCCTACGTTACTATTTACCGAGTCTAACATTAACCTTGGCTGGAGGTATACAATTAAAACGTACATGTCTTTTAACTGAGGGAAAATATTACTGGACCTTCGGGTCATTGATTTATGCTCCGGCTGACACCGCAGCAAATGCCGCCGTCTGTCAAACCTAAGGTGCTAAGACAGGTCCTGCACTTAATCTCGCTAGCAGTCGAGGAATGCGAGTCCAGTGTCTCCGCCCATCACGAGGGTTCCCATATAGCTTTTTAAAAACACCCCCGGCTTCGAACATCGATTTGTTTGGTAAGGCAATAACAAAAGGCCCCCATTTAATAATCCGGCTGAACATATGTAGGGCACGTGTTAAATTTTCAGTAACCACTAACACCGTGCGATAGATACGTTTTTCTACCTGGCGCAGTGCAAGTCCAGAGGAAAACATTCGATTTCTTTTGCATTCTTGCGATGAGGTCAAGTACTGTACCACCAAGTCTAGGTAAGCTTTTTGGATATTGCAGATTTTGGTGTTTAAAATCGCTCTTCTTCTTCCAAAGAGCAGAATGATCCTTTGAAGTCACATTCCAGCTTGTTGGAGACCATAATTATGCACAGTAGTCATTACTGGACCGTAAGTCTTATACAGTGGTCAAGGTTAGGAGTCTGCAGTGCGTGTTTCCCACAGAAATCCTGGTGAGAAACAAGCCGTTTCCCTCCACACATGGTGGAGAACAGGTGCAGGACATTCGCATGTCCAGCGGAGTAATAAATCAACAGGTAAACAAAACAGTGATCAATAACAAGCACGTACTGACATACGAAGCACAAGGTCGTGCTTTGAGGATTGTGTCCCTGCATGAAATGGCCATATAAGTTATTTACATCCTTTAAGTCCTATAAGTTTCAGTGAGTGTATGCAGTGACTCCACTTGTCACTTATGTGACGAGGTCACATGCAGTCATTCACAAAGGAAGTCTTAGCAAAACCTGCTGTCTAAATAGCATCCGCAGTTTGGCCTCTGCAACAGTCACGTGGTTGGATAAAGTGCTGATTCAACAAGTGGCATATACAGGTAACTGAAAACCGTATGTTTCCAATTGATATATACATATTTTTAAAAGAATATGAAGTAAGGGGAAATAAATTTGTAGTTCAGTGCCTCTGGGGAATTCAGTTTAGAATAGAAGTCCAGAGGATTTATTTTGCATTCTCACCGTGCCTCAATTCTGGGCAGTGGTGGCTTAATGGTTAGGGAAGTACACTTGTAATCAAAAGATTGCAGGTATGAATCTCTGACCAGCAAGGCACCACTGAGGTACCCTGAGCAAGGCACCGCCCCCAAGCACTGCCCTCTGGGCGCTGAATTAGCTGCGCCCTTCTATATCACGTTGTCACATATGGGTTAAATGCAGAGGACACATTTTGTTGTTGTGTGCTGTGGTGGGTCAACAATGACAATTGATCACCAAATTCTAGAATAGAACACCTATTAGATAATTCATATATTATGGATTATTTATTATAATTGTCCTTATATATCCTGATTTTACGTAGATTCTGTATTGTGTAAAAGACTGCTTCAAAGTATTGCTCTACTCTTACGTTTTCTTGAACGTGGTGGGAACTGAGGTTGGTACTTGTTACGTCTAGTAAATCAGGAGAGACCTCTAGTGGTTGATTCCTAGATTACCAATTCCGTTTGAAAAATCATAGTACAGTATTACGAGATGACGATTTTGTACCTAGCAATGTCGGGGGCGGTACGGTGACTCAGCGGGTAGCAGTCTGCTCGCACACCTACGGGGCTGATGGGTTAATTCCTGCCTTCAGGTCTATGTTGAGTTTGCATGCTTTCGCAGTTTTCAATTAAGTTTCCTTTGGGTTCTACAGTTAACTTCTGCAGTCTAAAAACATGCGATTGGTGAATTAGTATCTCTAGGCTGTCGTCCGTGATTGTGTATGTGAAAGTGTGCCTTGCGATGCACTGCGATTTCATTCTGGGTGTTCCCCTGCCTTGTGCCCTGTCCTCCCTTATGGCCTGTGAACTCCAGCTTTGCTGTGCCCCATCACCGAATAAGCACATAAACGTTTTCTTAAAAGTGAATTATGTGTCATGCTTTATGTTTTAATTAAATGCAGAAAAATTAAGATGGGAAATGGTGTATTAATTGTTAGCATAACCTGAGAGAACCCGGGTAACTTCTATATCTTTTACGAATCACTAATGGTGTCGATTGTAGAAGTTGTTTTAGGCGAAACTTGTAAAAAATTACCACAAGAGGGCAGAAATCACTTCATCCTCTTCCATCCATCCATTTTCCAAACCGCTTATCCTACTGGGTCGCGGGGGGTCCGGAGTCTATTCCGGAAGCAATGGGCACGAGGCAGGGAACAACCCAGGATGGGGGGCCAGCCCATCGCAGGGCACACTCACACACCATTCACGCACACATGCACTCCTATGGGCAATTTAGTAACTCCAATTAGCCTCCAATTAGGCATGTTTTTGGACTGTGGGGGGAAACCAGAGTACCCGGAGGAAACCCCACGACGACATGGGGAGAACTTGCAAACTCCACACATATGGGACCCAGCCGGAGACTCGAACCCGGGTCCCAGAGGTGTGAGGCTACAGTGCTAACCACTGCACCTTCATCCTCTTTCAAAGTATAATTTTCTAGGCTGTCTACAAACAAAAAAAAATGTATTTAATTGGCATGATATTTTCACCATGTCCTGCTGACACGCCTGCCTGACCCTCCTGTCTCCATAATGTGGCCCTGATGGGCTACACCTGACACTTGTTACCCCTCTTTAGTCCATGTATTTAAGTACCTGTTTGTCTCGTCATTAATAGTCTGGTCATTTATGTCACTCCTTTTGCCAGCCTGCGGCCTTCCATGGTGTAGTCCTCTTGTTTTGATCCCTCGTGGTCCTTCTTTCCTCTCCCTGTTTGTTTTGTTTTTACTTCAATAAAATCCCTTTTTGGTTTGTCAGAAATGCCTACCCTCGAGTCCTTTGTCCCTTATATTGTGACAGAATGACCGGACTCCCAAACAAATCCCAGCACCCTATCCGTCCACTTCAGCTTCCACGACTCCCTGCCCTTGCCGGACCAGATACCCCGAGTGCCTCGGATCCTGGGACCAAAGGGGTTACGAATGTCATGTGGACAACCCCGCTTCCAATCAGAGGACTTTATCACTCTCCCGAAGGTCCATCGGAAATGAAGGAGTAATGCCGTAGTCTGGAGGATCCCTGAGGCTGTAGCTCTCTTCCGGTCACTGAAGCCCATCTTCATCTCTTTTGTGTCTCCAAAGCCCGTCCTCGCCTCTGCTGTGCTCCCAGAGCCTGTCCATGCCTCTGCTGTGCTCCCAGTACACGTCCATCTTCAATTAGCAAATGCCCCAGACTCCCAGCCCAAGAGGGGCCCCTGTGCCCTGATCTCCTCCCGGTGTCCCAGCTTCACCCCACTCCTGTCATCTCATGCTGT
This sequence comes from Brienomyrus brachyistius, assembly GCF_023856365.1. Classification (NCBI taxonomy): domain Eukaryota; kingdom Metazoa; phylum Chordata; class Actinopteri; order Osteoglossiformes; family Mormyridae; genus Brienomyrus; species Brienomyrus brachyistius. The sequence goes on along the minus strand of NW_026042334.1, from coordinate 1,724,360 downwards.
CCCGTCAGCACCTGCCTCTCTCCAGATATCCCACCGGCACCTGCCTCATCTCCTGTTATCACTTTGGCAGTTTTCTCGAAACCTCTGGGCTCGCCACTGGTGGTCTCCTCATCCCTTGCAGGTTGCTACCAGACCGACGCCATGACTTTCCGGTCACTGCCAAACCAGACTGGAGCGATCTGGAGGACTTAGAGTAAGACCTTCTTGGCCTTGCCTTGAGCTCACTTCGTACGCCTCCGCCTTAGCCTAGATCCCTAGGCAGCCATTGGTGACAGCTGAGGTTCAAGAGAGGGGCTGGCTGAGTCTCTGTCTCCCAGAGAGGGAAACAGGGGCACACCATCCGTGCCAGCCTCCCAGGCTCCATCTTGCCCGATGTTGCCCAACCAGGTGACTCTCCTGCTGCGGCCTTGAGGAGAGAAGTCCAGCAGCCCCCTTGGCGTCCTCCTGCCCTGCTGGCTTTCCAAGGTCCTCAGGTTCTGTGGTCTGTACGAGCTCCACCTTGCCAATGAACAGGCCTAGGAGGATTGGCATCTCACGATCGTCATCCAGCTTCCCAGTGTCCGGAAGACTCTCCAGACAGCCTCTGTTTTCATTCATCGCACCTCAGCCCCTGTTCCAATGCCCTGTCCTGCATTGGTTTTCGCCTGGTCTGTGTGCCAAGTGGCTCCCTCTTCTGTTCCCAATCTTGCCTCAGTTTGCCCCTCTACTCTCTGCCATGTTGTGGAATGACCTGATCTGTTTGTCCTTGACTTTCTTCTGCTCCTAGGTCCCCATTGATGTCTAGTGTTTGTCCCTGGCACCGGGTCATGTCCTGTGTCTGCTCTGTTTCATTTGTGTGGTTTTGCAAGAGAGTCTAGCTGCAGATGCCTGCAGAGTGGAGCTCCACAGAAATACGTCACCTCCACAGGAAACACATGATCTTTAAGGACGTGAAGTGGAGCTCCGGTTAAGGTTAAGGTTAGGGTCTATTCGCTGTAACACAGAGTTTAGGTCACGTAGAGGTAGAGGTGACATATTTCCGGTGGAGCTCCACTCTACAGGCGTCTGCAGCTGGACCCTCCTCTAGTTTTGTCTGTTGGTCTCTCCTCTTGACCTTTGTGTGTGTGTGTGTGGGGGGGGGTATTATGTCCTGTCCACCATGTCTGCCTGACCCTCCTATCTCCTCCCACATGTGGCCTTGATAGGCCACACCTGATGCCTATTGCCCTTTGTTAGTCCATGTACGTACATACCTGTTTGTCTTGTCATCACTAGGCTGGTCATTCATGCTGCTTCTCTTGTCAAGCCCATCTCCTTTCTCATTGTAATCCTCTTGTTTCATTCCACATGGTTCAGTTTTTTTCTATTCCTTTTGTTTAATTTTATTTCAATAAAACCCCTTTTTAGTTCATCAAAAAAGCTTGCCGTCGAGTCCTTTGTCCCTCGTATTTCAACAATTCGTCTATTTACAAAAAGAAAATATATTCAGTCTTACATATATTATGTCTTCTGGGAAAAAAATTAATAGGAAAGTTCATGTTCCTTCAAATACAGCGTGTTACTTGTGTACAACTCAAGAGCCTAACATGTTGCTAATTTTTGCATTTGTAATTTTCATATCAGTTACAATATCAAATATCAAAATTACATACGTCAAAAAAAGTCAGTGCCATCATTGTCTATTAGCTAAATATGGTATTTTAAGTTTCAAATATTTGATAATGTACTCAGATGTATGCTTAAATTCAAATTATTCTATATCTTACTGTTCCTCCTTTAAAAAAATTGCTACACTGCATTCTGAAAAAATAACACAAGCAATTAGATCTACTTTAAGAAGAGAATGCAGTATTCCGCAATGTAAAAAACCTCTTTCGGTAAATCATCTTTCTCCTATTCATTGATAAATCTATGGAACAAATTATCAACTGAGCTTATTTTATGTACAAATTTAATATCTTTTGGTAGTTTAACAAAGAGGTGGATATTGTCAGAGCAAACGTACACACAATCATGGGTTGGTGCACATGTGTGCAAGTGTTTTATAATTGTATATTCTTGAGGATGGGATATTAAGGGGTTGAAATGTCTGTATGACTTTATGACCTGTGTTGTGTATATCATTTACACTTTATTCTGCTTCTAATTTATTGTTTCATTTATCTGCTCAGGGACTACAGGCAGAAAATAACAATGTTTGCTAAAACCTGGTACGATGCATCTTCCCTTGTTGTACCAGGTTAATGAATTTATTGTGAGCTGTTAAAAATACATAAATAAAACAATCATATTTGCCTGGAAGTAGGAGAACTTACCAAACTTTACAAAGAAAGCTTGTTTAGTTTTTTTTTCTTGTGACGAAACTTTCACAGTAAAGAATACGGGGGGTTAATTGTGTCGTTCATGCTTTAATTCGGTCAGTGTGTGATAGCCGTTAATTGTCACGATAAAGTGAAACGCGACAGTGATTCTCACGGTTACATTAAAAGTCTACTGGTTTCACTTTGTATATTTTAAGTTTGATTAGTACAGTGATATATACAGTGAACTGGAGTATGGCGAGTCAAACACGTGTTCCTAGATTAAGGGAAGTTACACTGTAAAGTCACAGTACTGGGAAAAAATGTACTATAATTGCTAAATCCATGAAAAAAAAAACATTTAAGAAAATCGCTTCGTAGATGATTTACTGATTCGGATTGTGAAATAGTTTCAAACAAGCCAACTAACTAAACAAGCCTAGTGAATCAAAGTCCAATGCTGTCCTTGCCAGTTAATCCTTGTTTGTGAGAATACTGTATGTATCAGTAGTTTTAAAACCACTTGACTTTTTTTTTTTTTTTTAATCAGAATTTTAAAATCCTATTATCTTTGTTCGTTGCTCTGTAATTTCTAAGTAATTCTAACTGAACTCATTTTTTATTTGAAGTAATTTTCTTTAAAACGAGTAATGCTTGCAGAAAGTGAAGTCACGATACACACTCGCACGTAAGAAAAAAGGATTTTCGTTAACATTGGAATGTAATTAACACTCCTTGATTGGTCCTGTGCTTTTCTTTGCCTTTAAAAGCCCGGCTATTACGTCAAGCACTCCCAAATGTATTGAGCGATTTTCTCGCAGAGCCTAGTCGAGCTTTAAACTATAACTATATTTTTGTAAATAAACCCGACAGCAAGTATCACACAGTTCCTTTATTCCTTGGTTTAATTGCAAATTCCAGGCGTGGGAGGAACATGCCAGTCACGGACGCTCGGCGTCTCAGACCTGATTGGCTGAGCATATTCCCATCCCGGATTGTCATTGGCTTACGGGAACGACACAACGATGACCGCTCATAACTTCATACCAAAACTAGAAAGTAATTAAAATGCTGGGAAATAATCATACCGATATCCGAAAATAGAATACTCCATTTCGTATTGATTATTTTTCTAGTTCTACATAAAACTGAACAAGGCACGTCACGCACCGTTTTGGTTATCTGCTCATTTTGCATTATATGACTTCAGGCTGGTGAGATTTACTTAATATAAGTCTTCAATTATCATGTTATATGCACAAAATGTTTACTCAAATGAATAGCCGTTCGTGTCCTGAAGATATTGCACCCATTTTCATTACTCTTCCCCTAAAAAGGTCTACAGAAACTTGGATATATTTTCCTGATCTCTTATCGACCTTCAGAAGGTTGCGGTTTTCTATGAATCCCGCTAATCTTTCGGGAAGAAGTAGCAGGTGATATTGCGTACACAAAGTATCACAAGATTATGAGTCACTGTGGCATTATGCCAGAACTAGGGAGAGAAAAATACATTTTCGGGGGGGGGGGGGGTATTTTGGCTGATGCCACAACTTTCAATGTAGCATTAATGTAACCCTAACTAAGCAGGAAACGCTACACCCCGGCTTCCCTTACAAAACTTGATTATACAACATATTGCAACATAACTATTGTAGATCTCCGTGCGGATCTCTCTTCTTTCTGTAAAAAGCCAGGTTTTAATCGCGGATTCACTTTGATGGTATCCTGCATAATAGCTGTTCTTCTGCTGTAGTTGGAATTTTAGACGGGAGACATTGGAAAGCAGGGGGACAATGAGCTTCTCCAGCAGACTGCTGACGTTGATACTCGGATTTTGCTTTGAAGGCGGCGGAATATACTAAGCGCCCTAGCGATGGGGTCGCAGCGGCTTCCCTGGAATCGCCGCCGGTGATTGGGCAGTGTAGTTCTCCCCGCACTACTCGCTCGGCGAGCCCTGGTTGCACACTGGTTGGAGCCGGAGACTCTCGCCTTGCAGTTCAATGGAGGAGCGGCCCAGCGAGCTGGCCCACGAGAAGCGCTCCCGCCATGGAGAAGAGAGGAGCCCCGGTCGGCCAAAGAAATCGCTGAAAAATGATTCGAGTCACTGCCAGCAGCAGGAAACGGCGACGAAGAAAACAGGTTGAGTGTTTATATTCGGGGTCTTATGGACACGTGAAAGGCGCGGAAAACCGCAAATGAACTATTTGCATGGAAGTTGCGCTCGGCGCATACGAAGTGTTTCAGCTAGTTGTGCATGTGTTAGTCTTCAACTTGCCGTCTGCGGACGGGCATTGACCTTGCGTGCCGGCTCCAGCCCGTTCCTAACTCCATTTGCCGACATCGCTGGCTGTTGTAACGCCAGCGTTTCGCGGATCGCTCGTGTTTAGTGGGCTTCCCAGTAGAGAGACTTTGTGGGGGTGGGGGAACAAAACAGCAGCTGAAATGTTATTTTAAAAGAAACACGAGTACACGTTTTGCCTCCCCAGCAACACAAGCCGGCTCCGTTGGAATGTTCCTGCTTTTTGGTTTGCATTAGTTGCTATTTCCTGTCCGCCATGATGGAAACAAAAAATGTTACTAACTTGTTTTTTAAACTGCTTTAATATTTGAAGTGGTGTGTCATTCGCGATGTTAAGTTGGACCAGAGCCTCGTCTATACTCTGCATTATTAAAATTGGCTCCGGCTATGTCACCGCGTCGTCAGCTCGCCTTTTCTCGACGGGCCTGTTGCTCTCGGCTGGCTAACGCAGCTAGCCATCGGTGTCCGAGTCTCGGAGGGGGCTGGTTTGTAAAACACTAACTAGATTAATCGATATTCTCCACGTTTTGGTGATCGGAGGGGGTGCGAGTTTTAAAATGCAGATGTAATCAGGAAGTGTCGGCCGTTTGGCTAGTTGCGGTCTCCGTGCTCCTGGACCATGACCCATCAAGTTTGCTAGCCTGCCAGACGGTGCAGCCCGGAGGTAGCATGCCGTTATTCTAGCCCACCGCTCAGATACCCTCCCAGACACAGGCCACCCACAATGCCGCGTTTAAGTATCTCTTGCTACCTATATTTCATATCCGCTGGGGACGATGGGTGACGTTGGATTTTAGGAGTGAAAACAGTTGAGGACCGATCCTCCTTGCCCACTAGTTGGCTGGCTTACTTCGCGTTAAATACACGCCTGTCTAGTTTCTTCATCCAGTGACCCACTTAGAAAACTAACTGCTTAAATTTAACCAGTAGTTGGATCTCTGGTGGTAGCTAGTAATCTGTTATACACGAGTGATATTTGGCCGGAATAAGTTAAGCTGTCCCCAATGACAACGCTCAAACCACTCCCTATTAGTGGTTGTAACCTAGTTTGCTAACACTAGCAATATAGCTGGCCGTCCGGGCTTTCACCGTTAATCGTTTGTGAAAGTGAATTGATGCGTTAACTCGCAGCTTTTACGGGGCAATAGTCAGGAAGGAACGGCTAACCAAGCGACTGGGTTAATATAAGCAAGTGGGATATCTAAGCCGCAGGTCCTGTTGAGCTGTGGAATGTGCTGCTCTTGCAGTTTGGACGTCGCAGCACGAGCCGCGCGTCCGAACTCCAGCCGAAAGGGACCGTGCTCGTGGCGAGGCGGCGGGCTTCGCGAGCTCTCGCAGTTCGGTTCGATTGTCGTAGGGCTTCGATCGGCGGCCGATTCGCCCGTTCGCGAGAAGTCGGTATGAATGAAAACGTCTCCATCCCCCCAGGTCGCTCGAAGCGTCATATGTGGGGGGTAAAAATAAGTCGTGAGGGAGACCTACCGACGCATTTTAGAAAGTAGACTCGGCGGAGAGCGCCAAGTCTTTAATGAGCGCTTCAAAATGTCGAAGGCTGAGAAGCATGGCCGTGCTGGAGGTCGGTTGAGGCTGGAGCGTTAACGTTTGACGTGTTTGCGGTGTTTACGCGAAAAGAATAAAGTGCCGGATCACGTAGGTTCTGCTAGTGTGGCGGACGTCGGTGTTTTGAATAGTGAGTCTATTGCGTGCTTCTATTTTAAGACCGCGCGTCTTTCGGGGTTACTGGAGTTATCTGGCAGTTTCTTTTGCGATCTGCACCGCCCAGTGAAATCCGTTGGTTATCTTAGCCGCCTTGTCCTTTTTATGATTATTGAAACGAGAGCCATTCGAAACATTCTGTATCTGCAGCTGATAGCCACAGGAACTGTGTACTCCTCTAATTTGAAAGTGATCGTCTTCTCTTACGTGGCATCGAGTCCTCCTGCCTTACACTGATACATCTTTTCCAGTTTTCCCGTTATTTTCACTTGTCATACGTTTTTCTTTGTTTCCTTCCATCTTAAAACACCAGTAGCTTTACACACTTTATGTGTCATGATGTTCTATGTACAACTAAACCCAATAGATAATTGGGCCAAATAATAAAGTCTCTGGATATAATAGCAAAACATCCAGTCACAGCTGAGTTCCGTCTTTTGCAATGACTTTGAGAAATATTTGCATGTGAATTATTTTTGACATGTGGGACCAGGTGACTTTGTTTACTTCCTCTAATCTTTAAATGGCTTTATACCATAATTACCATAAAAGGTGGCTAGTATTGAGTGGCTCCTGTGATGGCTTCAGAAGGCAACTCTCAAATCTGGAAACCTAAGTTGCAAATAATGAAAATGGACAGCAGATCCGGTCACATTCATGCTGTGATGGTGTGGTGTGATTAGTGCTTGTAGAGTTTTCTGTTGCACAGCTTTCTTGTAAAACCAGGCGCGGTTAAAGCATGCGATGTATTTATTTGATCTTTTATCTATCTATTTATGTATATTTTATAAAGGAGTGACAATCCAGGTATGTGGCTGCCTCGGCTGTCCCTGGCAGGCTTCCACCTCACGCAGTCAGTATAAACAGCCTGCTGCAACAATCTCATGGAAATCTCACAATGTTTCTTCTCGGTGGAGATTCGGAACTGCCTTAGAACCTGTAATCTGATTGAACTTCACATCATGAAAAAAAAAGTTGACATTTTGTATTTTTTTTTCTGTTTTCAGGCAATGGAAAACTAAATGGTAACATTACAGAGAGAAAGAAGATTCTTTCTGCACTCGAGTCAGTTAGCATCACATACCCCGTTAATGGTCATGGCTACACACAGCTAGATACAAACTTAAGACTGAGGCATGCTGGGAAGTTTCTTAGCAATCTCCCAGTAGAGGGATGCAAGAGCGTTCCCGGGAATAAAAACAGCATGGACAGCAAGAATGGCAAGCCTTCGGATTTCAAAACTCACGAGGGCAAGAAAGAGTTTGTGACGCTCCTGAACGGCGTGGTGGGGCTTACTGGACTCCTCACTAATGGTTATTCCAGTAATCTGGCCCCTGACACCGATGGCAGCGGTTCCGAGAGCGGCTGTGGCACCCCTAAGAAACGCAAATCCCAACGCGGCGGCAGCAAGTATGCCGAGGATGTGACTCTGCCGGCAGCCATGCAGCAGGGCAGTGCCTCGTCACCTAAGTTGGAAGTGGACTCCGCTCACCTCAAGTCGGCCGAGAAGCCAGTGGGCTTGCAGGCCGACCCCCCCAGGACCACCCCGAAAGCCGAGCCCCCTGCCTTAATGCGTGCCAGGCCGGTGACGGGCTTGGCGACGGGTGCTTCTTCGGCAGGGGAGCAGGCACGCAAGAACTCAGACGGCAAGGCCGTTGGCTCTGGGAAAAAGCATGAGGACAGGCCTAGTAAGGCCAAACTCGCCACTGCGGTGAATGCAAAAGAGGACTCGTGGACTCTGTTCAAACCACCGCCTGTGTTTCCCGTGGACAACAGTAGTGCTAAGATTGTCCCCAAGATCAGTTATGCAAGTAAAGTCAAGGAGAACCTTAACAAAACGTCCCAGGTTGGATCGGATGCTCCCCTTCTCCCAGTGCCTGGCAGACCACCCCAGGTTCCCATGTCTGCAATGAAAACCATCACCTCGGCCAGCTTTACCAATGGCCCCGTCCCTGGACAAGGGAACCAGTGCTCCCAATCCGGACCCCTCTTCCCCGCTGCTGCTAGTACTGTTCCGCTGGCTCCTTTTCTCTCGGCGGGTGAGAATGTAGCATCGTCTTCTGAAGGCAGCGGTGGCATGCCGGCTGCCCCCTTCGCCACGGTGGGCGAGCACAGGAAGCCCAGCCTTTTTATTTACCCGCTAGGTCCTCCGAATATGCAACCCCCGCTTCCCAGTGGCCGTCAGGCCGAGCCCCCTTCTGTGCCGGGCAATCAGAAAGCCCTGGGAGATATCTTCCAGAACCAGTGGGGACTGTCCTTCATCAACGAGCCTAGTGCTGGTCCCGACGGGACCGTGGGGCGACAGGCTGCGAAGAACCGGGCCGTGGATGTTTCTTTCCAGGGGGACTGCGCTGCTGCCCCTGGAACTCGGGCCTCCCTTGCCCCTCTGCAGGGTCTGGAGAACCCACCCATGCCAAAGGCTTACGACCCAGATGTGCGGACTAGCCCCCAAACCCTTAGTGTTTTAAAAGCGTGCTCCCCTGCAGGCCTAGCCTGCGAGGGATGGACACAAACGCAGCCACTCGAACTGGATGAGCAGGAGGGCGGGGTGGCCAATATAGGTGCAATAGTATTTCCTTCGTTGAAAGATGAGGCCCCGCAGGCATGTCCGGCTAACCCCACGGCGGTTCCTGCCAGAGAGCCGGGTCACTCCAAGGGCTTCGATAGGGGTTGTAGCTGGGGCTCCTTCGATCTCAGAGCTGCTGTAACTTATCACACTACAGGTAACTCTCCCCAGCAAAGTTGTCTCGTTGGCCTTGAGAATGTGTCTGATTTACCCCACTGGAAGGTCACGCTTGATTGTCGTGCCATAAATGTCCACAACGTGTCTTTCCTGCTCTTTTAATTTCTGAGATCCTGTTTTGATAGAGGTCACTGCCATCTTCCATTACATTAGGTGCTGTGCACATTGCTAGAGTCATCAGAGTCATCCTTGAATCCAGCAGAATGTTAGCACTGGATTACATATATTTTGTATGTGCATAGTAACGCGACTGGAAACGGAAGTTGTTACAAATGTGCGGCATTGTGTTGCGATTAGAAATACTACAGTACTGTCTTTGTAGGAGACCGTGCAAAGATGTAACTCCTACTACATGTTCACTTTAATTCACGTGGAAAATTGTGAAATTAGGCACTTCATTAACATTTTCTGTGAACTTTGATTTTACACAATTGATGTAAATGCAAAAGATCGGTGGGGAACCTTACACCTGTGATCTCAAAGGTTTTTTAAATTGTTAGAAAATGAAACCGTTGGCATATCAAAGTGACATTTTTACATTCCGTAAGATGACGACTGTTTGTTCTTATTTTACAGAAATGGAATATATTTTAAATTTGCAAAAACAAGGTAAGCAAGCATTTACATTTAATCATTGTAACTGAGGGGTTGTTTTTTTGAACCCAGTAAATGTCATTCTCTAGGTTGCCCTCTATGTTAAGTACAATGTTGAGCCTGCAGCCAGGCACTTTCACCCCTTCACATTTGCGAGGGTAAAAGGCAGAAGATGCTCGTGGAAAATTTGTGAGTAATACTTAGTTCCATTATTAAAAATGTGAAGTTAACGGCACTGAAAATGTCAAAAGTTAATGTGAGAAACACAAGATTCCACGGTAACAAAGCTAACAAATGAGTGAGGCTGCTTGCCGAGGCGGATGTGCGGAGTAGCTGAGCCGAGACGCCCAGATCAAGGCTTTATTTTAAACCAGAAATAATGCACATTAACCATTAACATTTTTTCTTGCGCGTCATCCAAAAATTTCCCCCTTTATTTGGTCACAGCTAACTCGCAAGTAAGCAGAACCCTGAATGTCAAACTTGTGAATCTGGAGGGGCGTCTCCACATAAGTCAGAAATATGGTTTCTTGAGTTTCTTTTTCCACCCATGGCACTTAACTGCCACAGTAAGTTGTTGAAGTTCTTGAACTTCAGTGCAGTCCTTTTTTTGATTATGGAAACCAAGTCATTCCCTTCTTCCCCCACAGATCCAAAAAGAGTTGTCCTTTATGACAAGAGCCAAGATGGACCCAATCAGTGAGGTCGGCACAGTCACATGACCTTCACCCGAACACTACCGCGAGACGAGGCTTGTGGGGCTGCCTTCGGCTCCTTTTGTCAGACTCAGTAGATTCAAAACTAATCACAATCGTCACTCGCATAGAGGAACTGGAGACGTATCCTGTAATAAATGCAGCAGAGTCATGAGAGAACACAAGCAGAGAGAGGAAGAGGAGGGAAGGCCGGCGTGAGAGAGGAAGAAAAATCCGATATACCGGGATGGCCTCCCCCTGGAGACCTGGAGCTACTGTGCGGCCATCAAAGGGCGTGTGGCTGCCCAAACCCGAGCAAAGGGTTTCTCCTTATCCTCCGGTACAGACTCCAGTACCCAGATCTGAAGACTTTGTTACTCTTCACCCATGTGAAGACGAAACACCTTATGCTGTGACAGACACTGGGTTCACAGCACTGTGGGGGTGGGAGAGGTAATGGGGACATTGTTCCCATTTCCCGAGCCTTTCCATGGGGGGGGATGGGGATCATAATCAGATTCTGCTCTTAATTTCCTTTTGAATCCAGGTTGACTGATACAGGCATTTTTTTGTGTGACAAATTGAAATTCATAATAGAGGAAAAGGTGATTTCAAGAGGATGCCTTGGGGAAAAAAAATGGATAAAACAACAGGAGGAACTGTACATCCAGTCTTTCTGCAGGTTAAACAAAAGCATAGCTTCTTGGTATTTGAGCATGGAAAGATGTCGGGCCTTGGGGGAAACAGTTGTCTTAACTTTATTTTGGAAAGGAGATCACACCGTACAGTATTGATGGACCGTCTTGTTTGGCAGTGCCTGTGTTTTTGTTTAGTTTTTTTTCTTTTCCGCTGTTGGACGACAGACGAAACAGAACCAGAATCGCAGTTGGAGAGTGGCATGTCCGGGTCCGGACAAGTGACACAGGAGTTTCCTGCTCCTCTACATCTTCTGTTCTGAACTGTTAAGCTGCTGTGGTCTAATGGTGTCGCAGGTTTCTGTTGATTTTGTAAACTTGACCCCCCCATACATAGATCAGTATTTAATTAACTTAAAGTGGGAGAATCTGAGTCAATGTAGTAATTGTTTCCGTGTCGCTATACTACAGTTGTGGAGTTTGGATAAACGATGGAGAGGTTCGATGGGGCACAGAGGCTCCATTGCTTTTCCTTTATCAAATTGAAGCTTATGCAACATGGGATCACCTAGAACCAAATTAAACGTGCTAGCGTGTATTTCAGTCATATTAGTATCTCGTTGCACAAACAGGTGTAGTCTTTTTTTGTTTAAATTGGCTGTCTAAAAGTGATGCTTTTTTTAGCGCCAGATTCAACATCATTTTGCATTGTTTTGTCTTGCTCTCAATCATTAGTTCGCTTGGACAATATCTTCCCCTTTCCCTCCCGGTGAATTTTATATAATCTGTTTATGGTTATAGAAGTGACTGGTGAAGAAAGGAACCTTGCGGAAAGCATTCGTTTGTCAGGCGAGTGGCTTACTGTCCCCGGGGTCCCTGCTCACCCAGTCTGATCGCTGTATCGCTCGCTGTATTTCTGAAATCTCCCCCCCCCGTATTCATGTGACACGGGGGTCATCTCCCAGCCCGAAGCTGCAACTGCATCTTCTCAGTCTCGCTAATTAATTAAAATTGACCATTTCTTTTGCTTATTGTCTCCCCCCCCCCCCCCCCCCCCCCCGCTCCCATAACTTATTTGATTATAACAAAATTAGCACTTTATGTAAACTAAATTCTTCTTCTAGAAATAGATCTATATATGACTATGACAATAAGTAGATAAATACTAACCCTGGTTAAGAATGGCTTTTGGCTGTTTGTTTTTCTAAATAAAAACAAAATATTAAAAAGAGACTCAGGTAGTATTAGTTAAAGCCATTATTTCACAAAGTATACCAATACAAACAATTATTGCCAAAAATCACTTAAAAGCTGGTTATTTGCTTTCCTTTCTGGTTTTTGTTTAGTTTCAGCTTCCCCAAGGGATTTGAATAATTTGTGCTTAATCTACAGTTGTTCAATACCAAATTGCTACTGGGGACATAACTTTCATTTTAATTTACAAGGTTAGCAAACATTACTAAATGTACTTTTCACGTCCATGTCCTCGTGTCGGCCGTTTGTCGGAATAAGTATCGTTTGCACTCGTCCGTGTTCGTCATTTTGTTGTTCGCCGCACTGTGTGATGTCTTGTAAGTTTGTTTGGGTCTTTTTTGCTCTGCCGGCCTGGTGATTCTGTCATTGCCAGTGTTTCTCAGTCTGATCCCGCCAGCCTTTCTTGTGGTGTGGCATTCCAGCTCCCCGCCCAGGCTGGGGAGTCTGTCTGTCCCATTTCCCCACTTGTGTCGGTTGTTCGCAGGTGGCCTGCCTAGAAAGTGGACAGTCCAGGCCTCTGGACTGACCCTATAATGAGGTGTTGTGAGTTCAAGCTGGTGTTTAGTCTATCTTTTTTTTTCTTTCTTCTTTTTAACATTGTCTGCAAGCCTATCAGCTTGTGGATTGGTATCATTGTAGTTTTCTCCGCTTGTCTTTCAGATCAAACCAGCTTCTGCCTGCATACAGGGTCTGCTGCTTCAAATCCTTAGTCACAGGTTTCGGTTTGTGCTCTATGTATGTAGAACGTACTGAGCCCTTTTTAATTAATCTTAGTCCCTAAAGAGTTTGCCTTTTGTTTAGCCCAGTGCTGTTACCGGTGGTGCTCTCCAAATTACCCAGAAGGCTAAGCAGCACCTCGTCGATGTGTGAGCTGCAGAGTGCCCCAGCTAGTTCAGTAAAGGCAAGTGTCTGTAAAACTGGGTCTGCCGTGTCTTCAAGAGTTTACCTCATTACCTCTGTTACGTATGCATCGCAGATGGTGGGTCTGCTCCCCCCAATCACCTGTTCATAAATGGCTGCCCCCCCCCCCCCCCTTTTTTTATGATTGCGGAAGACAACTGCTTAGTTTTGCACAGTGCAACAGTAGCAGGTCCACTGTGGTTCTGGCCAGCTGTTGCATTTTATGTCGTGTACCTCATTAGTTAGCACGCCAAGCGGGGGTGGGAATAGAGGCCGTGGCTTGCACAAAGCCAGAGAGATATCTGGGTCAAGTGTGACTATACAACTTGGCATTAACACATTTGCAAAGAGAAAAAAATCTGGTTTTTTTGAGGGGGGGGGGGGGGGGTCCGATTGAGAGGCCTTTTTGTTTCCTACAGCTTCAAAACCTGGGGGAGCTACGAAGAATAATGGCGCCACGCTTCGGGATATCAAGGCCTTAGGGCCGGGTTTCAGTGAAATGGAAAGGCAGACTCTCTCAGTCCACGCTCCCGTAGGGCGTGGAGAAGCGCATGTGATCACCGGAATGTACGTCTTTCTAGATGTGTTCCTGTGAAATTTCAAAATGAGGAATTAAAAATGTTAGTGTGGTGTGTGTGAAATGGGGCTGAAATACTGTGAATTTTTCATTTCTTAATCTGATTCTTCACTTTGCCCCCTAAAATCATATTGAAAGCACTTACCAATTTGAAGCTTGTTTTATATATTGGTGATATTTCTCCCTTTTTCGATGGCAACGTTAAAGCCCACAAAACCGGAAGTTGGTAGGCACCAGACCAGCTGTCTGCTCGTTTGGGTCCAGAAGGTGTGAGATTGGTAGTATCTGTGTGCATGTCTTAAAAGTACAGATTGGATGGTAGATCATCCTGTTGTTATAACGGAATGATGTGGAATCGCAAAAATGCTGGAATGAGTCCCATCGGCAGGTCTGTCATGTCTCGTGTTGATAATATCTCACACTTCTCATCCGGAAGCAGTTAGCCGTGGTTCATTCTGATGCCTGAAAGCTTGTGTGTGTGTGTGTGTGTGTGTGTGTGTGTGTGTGTGTGTGTGTGTGTGTGTGTGTGTGTGTGTGTGTGTGTGTGTGTGTGTGTGTGTGTGTGTGATTTGCAAATGCAATATGCAAATGTCCCTGTGTCTATTGATAATCCTGACACACTGCACAGGATTCTTATGCTAAACATAATAGATTTGACTACTTATAATTTGTGCCACGCTAAGCTGTACTATGCTGTATGAGACATTGCTATGCATTACTTTATTTTTGCTTTGTTTATTTTAGTAGTTATTGGGGGGGGGGGGTGGTAGCATCAATTGGATATAAATCCATTACTGCTGACAAACATACTGGAAACAATAAGTTTTATTTCTTGAGGTGGGTGGGCATTGTTTGCTTCTTCCTACTAAAGTGCTGATTTGGTGCTTATTGTTTTCAGTTTTTGCCAGTCAATCTCAAAGACCCTTAACATCCGGTTCTTTTTCATGTGATCCCAATGTTTTAAGCATATGGTGAATAGTCTGTTCAGTTTCTTAAATTTCACTTTTTTTTATTACATGCACAGTATAATTTTTAATTCCTCCACTTAAAGGAGAACGAGGGCTTTCATAAGGAGATCAGATATCACACACTGCAGAGGCAGTTATTAATGATTTGGTGGTATTTGTGGTAACTGAGCGGTGAGGATTGTGTCACTGCAGGACTGTCACTTTTGATTTCGACAGAAACTGTCATCTTGTCCGGATGGGTTACACATGTACGGCTCAGAAATAGTCTTTCAATGCAGGCAGCCCTTGTATCATGGAGGAGGGAAAGGGAGAGTTTGAATGTATTGCTGTGCGGGAGTCAAATGCCCCCCACCCCCTTTAATTTGACAATATTCTGAAATATGTTCTCTTTGTGGGTAGGGAAATCAGTATAAAGTGCAAATAGTACTCCTATCTGGGGTGAACATTGGGTCATGTTTTCCATTCTCAATGCTTTTGAGTTCATGATTTTTTTTTCTCTGCATGTGTGATGGTTATGGTCGGTTTGAACCAATAGTAATCTTTTGGGGGGGGGGGGGTAGTCAAACAGAAGTCAAAGTAACTTGCAAAAAAAAAAACACACACACAAGGCACACAAAGTTTAATTTGTGAACGTTCCATGTTTTTAACAAAGAACGCTGTGCATGCACCATTAATTCAAGCCTTTATCCCACTGGAAAAATTGAACTGGCAATTCCTTCTGTTTGACACTCCTGTCATCCTAGCTCCAATGTCTTTTGTTTTTATTTTAAAGAATGAGAATTCCCTCAATTGTCTGGAATATTGACCCAAATTGAAATCTGGGCACACTGCATTAGATGTTTTGCTCAATAGGTTTACAATTGTTAGACCGACCCAAAGCAGGCAACGTACACTAATGAGCATAATCAACTCATCTTTAATTATGCTTACCTCTTTTCAATAAAGTACACTAAAAAATATTTTTACCGCTTCAGTTGTTTGCATCATTCTCTTTTCCTTTTGGATATTTTGTTTTTTTTTTTTCTTCTTTACAGAAGTGATATTGCCCCCAATGAAACGGGTGAATTCTGTTGTATAATGGACAGGTCCACAGAGCAGACTGTTATTACTCATGGCTGGCAAATCTTACTCTGTTACCTGTAATACAGAGATTTATGGGTCTGTTTGGTGGTTCACAATGGTAATATTCTATAATGGAGTAGAGGAAAGGGAGGGTGGCAGCGGGAACACCTGCATAGAGACGGATGCAGTGACACTGCTAACTGGGCTCACTTCAACGCTTTGTACTTGAACTCCAAGCACCTAACTGACCAGTGCTTGTATAATGCATTTAAAAGGAAGAGGTTTTTTTTTTTTTTTTTTTACATTTGTGGGGAAACAAACGTCCGTACTGTTCTAATAACGAATCCCTTCTGCAATTGCATTTGTGCTTCTGTGCGCTTTCTATTTGCTGGTCGGTGTGTTGTGCCTTGGGTTCGAGTCTCTGCTCCTGAAATGGTACCAATCAACTCTGTCCGCGTAGTCTGCTGGAAGCCTTTGCAGGCGGTCGTCTCGCTGGAATTCCATTCCCATGAGGAAATGGACTGTTGCACATTTGCCTCCACAGGGTCCACTCAGTTCACTGTCACCACTAAAATGAGTTATCGGGCGTACGATTCGGCTGCGGTGGGACGCGTCACGGGAGAGTGTTTCGGAGAGGGAATCGAATTTTGTCACAACAGGGACACCGCAGGAATGTTTATGACCCAAGAAGCACCTCCCCACATCCAGTCCTACATGACTTGCACTTGTCTGTGTACCACAAGCTTGAAGGCGAAGAAAGCGCCCCGCCCCCCCTCCACCACACGCCATGCGAGTCCTGTTGCCAAAAATGCTGTTGGCGTTGCACCTTGTCTTCCGATTACGCACCACCACCTAAAGTCATCTTTGAGAGTGTCTTTGGGGGGCGTCACTCTCGAAACACCTCGAGCTGCTGTTGTGACACTAAAATCTGTGTGCCCCACCCATGGCTTACGCTAACTCAGTTCCTGATTGTTCACCTTCCCTTTTGCAGACACGCGAGTCCTGTCCCACTTCAGCCTATTTCCGGTATACTTGGTTCTGATTTTGTATATGTAAGTCGACTGACAAACAGTGCTTGCTGGAAATACTAATACGATTAAAATCTTTCTTTTTTGTAAATTAACTGCCGTCTTGCTTAAAAAAACAAAAACGCTTGTGATGTCTGCAACCATTGTCTCCAATAAAACCATGGAACTGCTCCACGATGTGTCCTGGGTACCTTTCCGTTTCTGCACACCCTCTCGACTCGCTTACCGTACCTCTAAAAACACAACCACTTGTAATCTAAACCAAAACATCCTGTAATACCTCCCCTCTTCAGACCACCCTTGTTCTGAGTTTTCCTCTCCAAAAAAATAGTACTGATGACCTTTTTTTTTTTTAATAACCTCATGCTCATAACTTGTCTTTCACGACTGCTATCTAAATATGTTATAATGGATGTACTGCTTTGTACACTTCATCCTGTCTCTTGCAGTTCTCTGTTCATTCTTTCTTTAGGTCATATGTTTGCTAATATATGGTTTCCCCTTTCATCAGTGTATTTGCATGGAACAGCAGCTTTATGGACGTTTTCCCGTTTAAGCCAACTCGTGTATATATAAGCGTTTCTCATACAAGTAATGGAATGAACGACTTGTCAGAGGCCAATTAAAGACCAACCTTTTGTAGATAGAGGGCGCTGTTGCCTCGCGGCGGTATACGATTCTCGCTGATGCGTGTGTTTCACGCAAACAACAAAGAGGTGTTCCACCATCGAAAACCGGAGTTGGTGTGGTTATACCGAATCTCTGGAAGCACAAAACTGAAAATATCAGACATAGTAAAGGTACGGAAACAATATTTCGAGGAAGAAATAACCTTAAGCTGGATATAGCAGAAAACTTATTAAAAAAGTAGTCCAAAATAGAATAAGGTACACGAACCATAAGTTACCGATTTGGCTACTTAGGTTTTTACAAAAAGCTTTCCAATAATCATTCATGTGAAATGCAATCTTTTTTCGTACAGATGACTGCATATTAGGACAAACGAAATTACAATTGTTGTATTAAGAATGTTTTAGTTCATATGGAGTCTGCAAAGCTAACAAGAAGGTTACGTTTCATTAGGTGTTTCTGAACCGGGAAATCCTTCCCTTGGGTTGAACGATTATCTGAAAATTGCTGTTCCTCCTTTGCTTTTATTGAACTGCACTGTTCTGATTTTTGGCACAATACTTTTTCTTGGGGCCATTTGCAACCCCCACTGCAAAGCCTTGCCAAATGCTCACTTTGATTAAATATTTAGTCGTTGGCATCTTATACAGGCTGCATTACTGTTAACTGCCAAGTGAGGGCTGAGTTAGCTGCCACTACCACGCGCAGGTGCATCCCCGCAAACCCTGCCTTTTAGTGGGGACCATTCGATATAGTGTGAAAACCGAACCTGCGAGGGGCCAGCGCCCTGTTAAAGAATCCTGTACCTTTGTGCTGCCTTCATTACCCGGAAATCGCTGTAAATTCCCCCCGGAGCGGATCGCGAGTAGAGCTGCGGTGCGTTGCACTCCTGGCGCGGTGCCCATTGCCATCCACCTGCGACGACGCCTCCGCTGCATCGCCCTCCCGCGAGAGCGCGGCCTCTGCTAAGCCCCTTTCCTGGAGATTGCAATCAGCAATCAGCGCTTGACGCATCCCTGCTCTGATTATGTAATCACAGATATTCAAAGGTACACAAGACCGCCATTCCTTGCATAATAAACAGGCAGCTCGAACAATTTTTATACAACTGAAATCCACTCTCATTTAGTGTAAACGCACATTCAGGCGTCAAACATTTATATGGACTTATGTAAACACGTGGTGGTTGCCTATAGATCAGACTATAGGTATCATAGAAGTGAGAATTTCCGTATTGTCGTGTTTTGCACTTAATTTTAGGCCAGCTGTGCTTTATTTGAAGCTCTGTTTCATTACGAACCATTCGTATAACGTCTTGTTTTAATGCTGAAACACGTGGATCTATGACAAATTCCTATTGTTAGATTTGGCAACAAAGAATGCATTTGATCGAGCCACATGTGAACAACAAAAAAAGAAAAATCGTTCCTTTTGTTGCTTCAAATTCTATAAACCGCGTTCCTGTCACCGTAGAAAAATGGTTCCATGAGATTTGTTAGTCAAATGAGTCTCACGGTAGTATTATTATGCAAAACTATTCATGACCATAATCTGCATTTTATATGTAAATCCTTTGAAGTTTCATGTTATGAGACATTCTGTTCGTCTCTCCTTCACAGGTGTCTTTCTCAATAACTTTGAATTCCCACTTACATTAGCATACGCTTGACACGGTTGGATTTCTGAATATTGTTGTTTTATTAATAACAGCTTTTAGAGTCTTGAGTTTGGAGTATTGGTCGTGTTACCCTTAAACGCCTCAATGCCTTGTCTTCGGGGATCTGATCTGTTAGTGTTCTGATCTGTACGGAGTGCAGGAATGGTTTGGAGTGCTGTGTAATACGGACCTCAAGTTTGAAACACTGAGGAACGCTTATGAAGAAGACTCTGCGTTTTCCAAAAATATCACAGTAACGACAAAAGTAAATATTTGGGTTTTCTTTAAAATATGATCTACGGACTTCAACGCTGCAAAAACGTACCGCGTTTTTTTTCTTTTTTTATGCTGACAAAAAAAACTAGCAAAAGCAAATCTCAACTTTCAATTTTAAAAAGCACTAAATTCTACTGGCGCAAATAATGTACGAAATGCAGGTGTGGCGTTTTCAACATGATGAAAGCTGTCTTGTGTGTCTCGTCTCATTGCTGAGGTGAAGATTTGGTCCTGAATCTAAAAATAGCTGCGGTAGCAAGTCGATGTTCTAAAAATGAAGCGCTTCCTCGGTACCAGAGGTCAACCGATGCTACCCTGCTCATTGTACTGTAAGGCAAAGCAGCTCAATTTTAGAAACGCCACAGTGCTTTCATGTTGCTTATCTTTCACAAATGAGGTATTATGACGTCCCCTCACACGCCTAATGCATATGAAACGAAAGAGTTGTGTTTTATTCATTTATTTGCAGCGCCGAGACTCCATTCGGCATCCCTGATCACTAAGCCTATCTTTGGAAGCGCAGGGAAAGGGCAAAGGTACACTGTACGCCCAGTGGTAATCCATCACAGGTCACAAACACCTTAATTTAAACTGTGCATCTTTGGAGCCACGTGAAAAAACAAACTCCATTCACAGGAATCAAACCCACAACTTAAGAGAATCCTGTCCAGCACCAAAGCTATACACCTACTGAAAAAACTGTTTTTCTTTTTGATGGGAACCTGAGATAAATGACTTAACACGCTGCCTCCTCGCGGAGTCCAGTTGCTCTTTCTCCTCATTTCCATGGCAGCCTGACCTGCTGCGGACACCTGTGCTGCTCTTGTGACTGACATATGAGGTCACGCTGACACCCGTACAGGCTTATCATCAGCCGTGGTTGCAGTGGGGATCCAGTTAAGCAGAGACAAGAAAGATTCGCAACGGAAGCGATGTCTTATCCTTCGGTGAATAAGAGGCTGCCACCATGTGTCCGGAATTAACTTCAGGAGGATTTGGGTGCTTTAGCAAAAGAGAGGTGATTTTATGTCAAGCCATTATATAGTGGCAAAATCCTGTATATTGACTCTATATTGATTAACGGCGTTTCTAAATCCGTTCTCTCACTTTAACTAGAAAGATGATCCTTTATACCTAAGTAACTGTATTGGTTGATATCAACAATTCTATTAGGCTTATTTTTCTGGCTGACCTCTCAGTCCAGTGTGATGAGTAATGTCAGTTAAAACTAGGTTGTGAAACTGGAACCAGGTAGTTTAAAGTTTAAGGATCGTGGTTCCTTATATGTCACTGCAAGCGTCATGCAAGGCACAATATGCATGGAAAAGTCGGTTTTAGCTCTGCAATGCTAATTTCATTGATTTGTAGATGTATTTCTGAATTCTCGCCGTGCATTGCACCTCTCCTGTGATAAATTTCAGTTTGCCAGCAGGCTATTGGTACAACAGTGCTGATTATTTATTGCTGTTTTTTTTTACTTTTATAGGTCGTTTCGTGATTAAATTGTTGATACTCGCTCAATCCCTCGTGTTCCCGTGTATCTTTTAATCGCACGCTATTAAATTCCATTCCAGCGTGTGTTTGCTCTTGCCACTGAAAGGCGGAGTTCTTCAGGCAATCTCACTAATGCCAAATGTTTGTTTTTCTTTCATCTTGATCAATTTAAAAAAGTGATGATATAACAATTTTCTGGTGCCCGTATTTTCTTTTGCGATTAAACTTTACTGTTATATAGGCCTATATATCATCAAAACGAAAATCGTTCCTGGGGTTTTAGGAAGCTGTTCTTTAAATGGAAACGGTGAGCTATTTTATGCTTTTATTCTGTTTTCAAAAGAAGCTACGGAGTTAAACAAATAAGACCCGTCCATAAAATTTTGATATACCTAAGCATTAAACGCGCCTATCATCACTGGAGTAATTAAAAAAATGATTTAGCCAGAAGGCCGATCACCGCATTCCTAAGCGGGTAATGATGAGTTATTTCGCTTATGCGTGTGTGCGCACTTTGCAGCCACGTGCCTTTTGCTCGATTTACAGGCTACAGGCTATTGCTGCCTGCGGTCTTTCCTTCCTTGGAGCTTCACAACTGTCCCCACACAATGCGCCGACTGGCGCAAAGCCCACGTGCCGAATTAAACTGGGACAACGGTCCCCAGTACAGATATGTGAGTCGCCGAGCCGCAATCTGAGATCAGAGCTAAAGATCACAAACGTGTCATCAAATCTCAGAGGACAAACAGCGATTGGGACTTTAATAGACCAGTTTTACCGTATTCCCCGCTAAGTTATAAATTGACTTGAGAAACGAAAGCATTCTTTAGATGCTTACAGCGCACTTTGTGGTTATTTAAGGTATTTATAGGTTTATATATATAGATCTACCAACCCTTTTTCTATCTTTCGGAGAGATTCATGTTTCACTTTTGCCTCATTCAAATCATCCGACGCACTCAATTTATTGTCAGTTGTAACCAGAGCGGGTCATTTAAATGTTAGTTTGTTTGAAGGGAAATTGACAGTACCCTTTAGTACTCTCTTTAGTTGATTTTAATTTTGTTCATTTACCAAAGTGCTATATTTCTCTTCAGGCTGGTGTATTTTGGGAACAACAACACTGCAGGCGCACACGGAGACCTGCACCACTTCTTGCGCTCAAGAAAGACACTTTCTTGACAACCACTGCATCAAACGGATCCATTATGCATGCAAGGTGAAATGGCATAAATTATACAGGCGTGGAATAGGGCATCAAATCCGGGCTTTAAATCTAGTGTTTGCATACAGCATCAAGAGAGTGAAACATGCTTCCCTGCAGGTGGGAGCTCACCTGAAGCACATCACTGCCTTGTGCTTTTCAGGGGAGACACGCAACAAAATCGAACACACCAAAAGTTCTGACTAGGGAAGGGAGGGGCACCAGACCACTCCCTTTTACCACTTGGAGAGAACCTTGAGGTGAGGTCTTCTCAGCCATTATGTGCTTGAGGGTCATGTACCTTGTATCTTTACTAAATCATAAATGACTTAATTAAAAATATGTATGCAATACAAAAGTGATGTTTATGAAGAAAGTCTGCTTTAAGTCATTCTTGAATGAGCCTCAGCACTTTGGCTGCATGGGGATAGGAGACGTTTATCTCCTTTCTGCACTGTTCTCCTCACACGTGTCCCACATGTCACCAAGACCCATGCAGTGTCCTCTCATATCTGCCACACACTAGCACAGTGGTCTTCACTGCGCTACACCCTAAACACAGTGGTCTTCACTGCGCTACACCCTAAACATGGTAGTCTTCACTGCGCTACACCCTAAATACACTGGTCTTCACTGCGCTACACCCTAAACATGGTGGTCTTCACCGCGCTGCACTCTAAATACGGTGGTCTTCACTAGGTGGTCCACAGGCCACTGGCAGCTCCCGGAAGCCAGTGCGGCGGCCCATGACTGAATAAAAAAATAAGCAAATTATCCTGAGCATCAGAATTATTCATTATTTGTATCATTATAATTTTTTTTTATATCTATACATTTTTTATATCTAAATGCAATACAGCATGTCCAGTAATGTGCACCTACTTAACTAACAATCAAGGGAAACAGCATGAAGATTACTAACCAAGTTTTACAAAGTAAATGATGACTGTCCTCCAACCCCCACCCCATCTAAAATCCAACGAGGAACACTGCCCTTGAAGAAGGAGCAGTTTGCTGTACGCATGGGCCTTGACATAACCCATGTAACTGAGAAATGAGCTCGGATGATCCCTTTATTTAATACTAAAATTCTGTAAGGGGAGCTGGAAAGCGCTGGACCCAGGGCTGATGTACTGCAGATGCAGCGCGGAAGGATCCAACCCTGGCTGCAAGAGAGGGGAGACCCGGGAGGGGGTGTCACTGAATCCAGTTCTACGTAGCTCCAAGGCTAGTACGCATGAACGCAGGGAGCAGGAAGTGCGGACTTTCAACTCTCAGCACTCTCAGCGCTCTCAGCTTGTGTATGATGTTTCGGTCCCTCCTGGGGGTTGCCTTGAGCTAAGTGCATCTGAGTGCTCGCAGCCCTACATACAAAGCAAGTCATCTTCGGGATTCATAGGGCCCCAGTACTCTGGCTAAGCTTGCAGCACTTCAAGAATAAGATTTGGGGTTGATGACAAAATGCAATTTATGCAGAAGAAATGCCTGCCGTTGCCGGATCTCAGTGAAAGTTCTCAGTTTTTTTTATTGCATCAGTTGCATCGCACTCAACATCCAGTGTGCAGTAATCTGTAATGATCTTGAAAAGCTGTGGAACAGATGGACCTGCTGCACTATATTTAGACATTGCTATAATCGTTCCTTTGATAGGGGAGGTTTAAATGCTTTGCTGAACAGTGGCAAAGGCTATCAATTTTGCAAACAGTGTTAGGGATTTCACATGCCCAGCTGGCAATATCTATTATTTAATGACTCTCCAATTAGTTGTAGATATTTGGATTAACAATCATAAGATACAGAGATGCTGGGGAATATGAAAGGATTACTTTGGGAAGGAGGCGTTCAAAGTTGGAGGAGTTTGGGCATCAAATATGAATTCAAACCTTATTGATCCCCATGGGGAAATTGTCTTTACGTCTCCCTCAACTTCCTCTTTGTAGAGTAAGTTGGCCATGAAGGGCAGCCACCTGTTGGGGCATCCAGGAAGCTGGTGGTTAAAGGCCTTGCTCAAGGATCTGCAGATGTGCTGAAGCTGGGTTAAAACCAGTGACTTTCTGATTAGAGACATGCAGACTCAGCCCACTGAGCCATACACTGCCCCCAATTATATTTTTAAAAACTCTACATTATTTACAAGGTTTATATCCTGAGTTTACACATTTTTTTTGTTTGTTTTTATTTCTAAGCAGGAATATCTGTCTGTGATGATTAATTTACAGACACCTGGATGTTTATTTCATGTTAATTGCCATGTCTAGAATACAACAGCATCACACCATAAGGAAGCTGGCACTGCTCACAGTTTGGTCATATAACATCAGTTGTATCAATTATGAAATGAATAAAAAGTTTGTATTTAATAATGTATAACAACCTTCATGTTTTGTGGGTAGCTCTGCTTGTGTGCTGGGCTGTGTGACTTGCATCATGCTGTGATATGAAAGTTTACCTCTCCAGAGGAGAGTGGATGAATTTGATATGTGCTGTGATGCTCTGGTTCATTGCCTGCATCTGTCGCCCTTTGCTGTACTGTTGTGAACTTGATAAATAGACTTTGACTTGGATTTGCAGGTAGTGAGTTTTGCAGGAGGTTGGAGGTGGGGTTGTTCTACAATATGACAACAGGTAACTCCTAGTGGACATTAATTTGCTGTTTGATCCTATTAACATGCCAGCCCAGCAATTTCAACAATCTTGGTTTTACTTGATTTTTGTTTCACTGCATCTGCTTCTTAATTCCCTAGACCCCCAGTCGCCCAACTGTCAAGGGGACCGGAGTGACTCCCAAGGCACCAAGTCTGGGAATCTGCTTACATTCAGTCATGGTCAAATGTGGAGCATGGTTAAATTTTCCAAGAAAACTAGGCTTATAGTTATGAAGGACGAATTTTTTATTTCCAGCCTGAGCTGGGGATTAATTATTCCTTCTTAATTAGTGCCAATATTTAATTAGAAACATCATTTATTTAGGCTGAAGATTTCTGGTGCAGTCGCCCGCCTTACAGGCCTGAAATAGATTCAGACCGTGATGCCCTTATTCTGCGAAACATTTCTCCTGGCAATACACCTGTGTCTGCTATTTCTGTGAATTAGTGTGCATGTGAGGTCAGGATGGAAGAGCTGCTTTCAACATAAATAAACCACTTTCCCTGAACAAATATGCCAGGGCACTTTGCTTAAGTTGATATGTGTAACAGTTTAATCATTGGTTTGTTCTGCACTAATTTTCTATAAAGCTATAAAGCCAGGAATCAGAAGGGAAAAATGCACTACAATGTTCACATACTAAAATAGGACACGGCAATGTTAAAATATATCGACAATTATATATTGTCATTTTCATCTTATGTTTTCCTGGTGAGGTCACTGCAGTTTCAATTTCTATTTTCACCGCTAAATTACCGTTTTACTTTATATTTACCAATAGTTACCGGGTGATTGAGACAAATAATGAATGCCCAATGTTCTCTAAACATTAAAAACATCCGAATTAAAGTAAATGTATGACTAATAATACTGTATATTCTAGGCATCTGTGGTCTAGAAATAAACATTTATTTTAAAAAGTAAGTATAATACAGTATTACATAAAATGATAGTGAAAGCACGATTGTCGATTGGTGATTGGTGGATGAGATTTCATTCTTGCCCAGTAATATTCCTCGTATTTTCAACCTTGGGCGGGTTGTGACTCTAGTCAGGCAGCCTTTCTAATCGTTTATAGATACTCGCTAGTGGGAACACCAGGGGGCGTAAATAGACACATAGAAATTCATCTCAATTGACTTAAAATCTTGTAAGGGGCGGGTCCACTGATCTTTTATTATCAGACCAGGCAGATGACATATCCGACACTTGCTGATTTTCTTTATGGTTACTCTAATAAAAAGTGTCATCGCAACTATTTCAATCTCATGGCAACTTCCCGCATTTATTATAATATATTCAGATAAATATGTTCTTGTGTGTAATGGCAAAAAACGTTTAAAACAACAAAATACCTACCGCTGATTAACAGCAGCAATTTATATGGCTGAACTGCTAATTACCCCGTTGTAAAATCGTCCAGTCTGTGAGCAATAAATACAGGTAATGGTTTTCATTTTCCGTACCATCGTAACCGACAGGATCATTATTTTTCGGCGGTCATTGATTGGTTTGCGTGTCTCCTAGAGTCGCTGAGTGCAACTGGGCCCTTCGTTCGCCATTTGGGATCAGCATCTGCATTAATTTGCAATACCATTTACAGCCCGTCCAAACCATAATGGCGGCAGTTTTAAGTGTCATAAACCTTTACGTCTACTAGTAAGTCCCTCGTCCCTGTCTGGCTTGCGGTGATTGGCTCCACCGCCTTAAACGTGTCAAAAGTTCCCTCCTCTGATTGGTGCAAGTTCTGTCAATCACGCCAAGGACGGCCCGGTACCCGAGAAGCTGGGGTTGCGCGTGCCCCTTCCTAGGTCCTGGCAGCACCATCCGGCCGAGGGGTGTCGTCAGTCGACCCGCTTGTTTTCGATCGCGGAGAAGCCGGTGCGGGTGTTTTTATTTTTGTTTCCATCTTAATTTTCTTAATTTCCCACTTATGTCGGCGGTGTGTATGGCGACAAAGCGGCGAGCGAGGCTAACGAGCGACCATCTCCTCCCCAGACCCGATGGAAAAAAATAAGTTGACCGATCTATCCTGGGGAAGAAGAGTTCGTTTTCCGCGCTCCGGGAGGAAGGATAGCGAGTGCTGGTCAAAATGATCCGGATTTCTGCAAGTAGACAGCTGCGGGGATTGTGACATTTTTTACAGGTGGCCTGAGAGCCGACATTCATCGGTTAAAACGGCGACGGCGACGGGCGCAGACATCCTCCCCATCTTTCACGCGTTTGTGTTTCGGCCAGGCATCGTTTCTGCCCAGTTCGGGCACCGTACGCTTTGAGCTTTTTGTCACACGCGAGGCGATTTTTTTGTCTCCATCGTTTGCTTGCTGTTTGACCCTTAAGAATAGTTTCCAAAAAAAACAATATTCCAGCTGTCTGGGCAGCAGCGATTTACCCTCGCCAACAGCACGGCAACTTCTGCAAAACTGCGAGCTGCACTGGCGGCGGGCGGCGGCGGCGCGGGGTTTGACAAGAAGGCAAACATGGGGGAATTTAAAAGATGAGCGTCTGATCGTCCGGATCCGGGCTCTCCTTTTTACTGCAGAAACCAGACGAGTTTCGCCGGCGGAGAGGGGGGAGGACCGCTGCTTTCCAACATGAAGGAGGTCTAGGGCCGTGGAGTATTTATTTATTGAGGGGGGGAGCGGGTGTGTTTTCTGTCGCATCTATATTTCCCCCATTTTTTTATTTTACTTTTTTTTTTTAATAGGCTGGGGATATTATGCATTTGCACAGTCTTGATCGCGGCGGCGGCATTTAATGCATAAATATTGTCTGCGTAAAAATAAGGTAGGAAGTAGGTCAGATCGCTGAAATGATTGGGCTGGCGTATCAGCGAGAGTGAGGGGCTTCTCACATAATGATGACAGTTGCCACGTTTGTTTGATTTTATATTTTGGCATGCATTTAGTTTTTTATTATTATTATTATTATTATTGTGTGCCAGGCCTTTTGTAGCCAAATGACCGTTCGACAGCCACCTGCCTAGGTCCCGTCTCCCTCGCCACTCTCCATCTTTCTTTCTTCGCTTGTAAAATCTCTGAGGGAGATACATTTTACTCCTCATCCTCGCTTTGTCGGGTGGATGGCTCTGTGCGGGACCACGGCTAGCAACGCCGCCAAGATGATGGCCGCGTATAACGGCGGCGCCTCGGCCGTGGCGGGGCACCATCCGCACCATCACCACCAGCTGCCGCATCTCCCGCCGCCTCATCTCCACCACCACCACCATCACCCGGGCCAGCATCACCTGCAGCAGCAACAACAGCAGCAGCAGCATCCCCCCGGCTCAGCGGCCGCCGTGCACCCGGTCCAGCAGCACGCCTCCACAGCCGCCGCGGCTGCAGCGGCCGCCGCCGCCGCCGCCGTCATGCTGAACCCGAGCCAGCAGCAAGCCCTACTTCCCATCGCCAGCTCCCGGACAGGCCCCTGGACCGGCGGCGGCTGCAGCGCCGGCCCAGTCCAAGCAGCGGCGGCCGCGGCTGTCAAAGCTCACCATCACCACCACCACCATCACCAGCACTCGCACCACTTGCAGCAGCAGCTGGACGTGGAGCCCGACAGGCCGATCGGATACGGAGCTTTTGGCGTCGTATGGTAAGTGCTGCCCGGAGCGCCGTTTCGGTCCGGATGCATGAGCAGCTCCGTGGCCCGCAATTTAATCTCCACGTTCTTGTTTATCATCTAATCCTCCCCGTTAGCCGTAAAACACCGAAGGACGAGCTTTACTGGGCATGCATTAAACATCGCACAAGATCTGTGTTTTTTTTTATTTGCTATAGGCTTGGGCTGGAGTGCAGAGATGAATGGTGGGGGTCGATTTTGGGTGACAGGTGGATGTGCGCTTTGAAAATGTAGGGAAAGGGATTTCGGGGGGGGGGGGGGGGGGGGCACAAAGATACAGCTTGAAAGAGGAGCAGACGAGCACCCCTTTAGATCTCCTAAAAATTTGCAAAATGAAAGTGATCGGTGTTGCGCCTTGTCCTCCTTACCTCAGGCTTCTCTCCTCTTTGCACTTGCTTGGTCATTATAAGGATTTATAAGGTGCTTTTTTGCGCATACAGCATCTGCGTGCATTTCGGCGCATCGCAGTTTTAAAAGAAGTTGGGGGGGGGGGGGGGGGGGGGGGTCGCCAGTGTCCCGTGGTTTCAGATAGGCGCAGTGGAGCCGCGTTAATGTGTCCGTCGATAGTTAATTTTTCCCTGAATTGTAGGGTCTTGATAACGGCCACCCAGCGCCGTATCTCGGGTGCTCGGTGTCTGTTTGTTTAGGTAAATATTTGCTTTTGGAGCCTGTGCCGTGCCGTTTAGGATCCTGTTGCCTTTAGATTGTGGTGTGTGGTGTTTCAGGAGCACCGGTTTAAGGCTGCACTGGGTAATAAACTTTGCCTCAGCCCCGGAAAGACTTCAGCCAGGTGGTCTGAAGTTTGCCATGCGGTTTGGGACATCAGTTTCCTCTTATCTGCCACAGATTTGGCTTCACATGTCAGGCTGTGGTGTCTTTATTTTATAACTCTAAAAATTTAAGTTCCTTTGCCGTATTTCTGTATTTTGGGCCATCCCTGGTCACCACTGCCCTGCCCCCCTAGGTAACAGACAGTTGTGAACAGGGGGCACAATCACTTCTGGCATGGGGGCCAATTTGTTTTCTCGGCAACCCGTCGTCCCGAAGCGGGCCGCAGCGTTGTAGGAGCGCAGCAGCTGCATCTCTGAAAATAAAACAATCGTGTTGCAGGTATGAAAAAATCTGCCAGCATGGTGAGAAGTGTTACCTCCCTTGGGGAGGGGGGGGGGTGTTTGGGCATCGTTCAGTTTCTTGTAAGACCAGACACGCAAGCATGTGTCAGGATCGTTACCTCGCTGACTGAGAAATGTGATGTCGTCCGCCACTTTAAAGATGACTTTATTCGTGCATTTAACTTGCCCCAGTGATACTGGGGAAGCTGTCAGCAGAATTCCAGCCATTAGGTGATGAATTCTTAGAGTGTGCGGTAGCCCTCGTTCAGTTGTTGAGTTTCGTTTAGGCCTGATCAGTGGGTTTTCCGTCATACATTATATATCAACACAGCTCGAAGTGTGTTGTAGGGGAATCGCTCTAGCTGCTCATTCCAGCTCCCAGCTCTTACATCTTCGGCCTTAAAATCAGGCTTTGTAGACCCTGTCCTGTAGCTCGCCTTCTAATTTAAACAAGCCTGCTTCTCCAGTCCGCCTGTCGTAAGAACGGCCTGTAGCTTTCGAGGAGTTACTCGGGGGGGAGGCGTGCTGTCAGTTTGAGCATCAGTGTATTCAACCCCTACCATGGCCCGTAATCCCAAGCTGACATTTTCCCCCGAATGGCTTCCTGTCTCCCATCGTCGTCTTTTAATCTGTGTCGTTGGCTGCCTGCATATTAATAGCCTCAATGAAAGGAGGTGAGCTGGACGAGAGGATCTCTCTCTCCCCCCCCCCCCCCCCCCCCCCCCACCCCAGCCAGCCGACACCTGATTTCACTTCGCATCCCGCTTGACCTGCGAGCCTTGGAGAGAATGGCTAACTCAAAGAGAGATGTTTACGTTAGGCTAAGCGGCTGCGGCTGGCTGGCGTCTCAGACATCGTATGGTGTCCGTCAAGCCGTGCATTTTTGAAGCTTGACGCTGAGGCGCGGGATTCTGCGTGTGTGGTTCGTAGTACCTAAACACCAGTTAAAATTCAGCTGTCTTCATGAAACATGCACCAGCGAGGGGAAAAAAACCCACCAATGTCAATAAAATGGTTTTTCTTAAGTTGTAAGCGATAAATCCGTCATTATGCGAGGAATCCTGAAATTGAACACCATGGTTGCTTTAATAAAGTGCCGTGGAGATATGAATAGTGACTCGGGATACAAGAAGATCCGTCTTGTCAGTCACCAGTATGTCTGTTCCTGGCTACTTTTTCTTTTCTCCTCAGCCTATATGTTCCCTATTAATAAACTTTGGTTTCAGCTGTGATCCATGTACGAGTGGGAAGGAAGCACCCCAAAGGCAGCGCCTGTACACTCCCCAGGGGCCAGGCCTCCCCCTCAGCCCTGTTGCTGGGTGGGCTTTCAGGCACGAGTCCATTCACGGACTCGTGTCTGTTTCTTGGGTGGTAGCTGTCGTGACAGGGATGCCAGTGAATGAGTCAAACGTGCGGTTTATGGAAGGAGGCCGTGGGACAGTTCCCTGCTCCGTTTTTGTGTCGTCGAGTGTTTTATGGGGTTTTCCTTTCTCAACGACAAGTATGGTGTAGTGTTTGGGTTTCTCCTTCGCTGTTTGGAGTGTAAACGGCTGCTTCTCATTGGCTGTCTGACTCCCACTGGTGTATTTTAAGCCCCCACCCACCTCCTGTGTTGTTGCCACTTGCTGAAATCTACAACAGATATGAGTTGTGGGGAAAAGGGATTTATGGGCTGACGAAGCAGTACTGTGCTGATGAGGGTAGCCCCCCCTCGTAGTTGTCAGGAGCAGGCTGTCCGTATTGACCTGGCCCTACCTCCCATGACGGTGATGAAGAGGTTTTAATAATAGTGTTGGTGGCAAAACAGACTGCTGGCGTACTGACAGCCCCCCCCTGCCCCCCAGGCGGGCATGGTGGAGCTCCGAAAAAGTCTCATTCATTTTAATATTTATTGTATTAGATCTTTAACAGCAACAACATTAATTTTTTTGATGGATGTAACACATGCTGATGCTGTGTGTTGATAGTGAGATAATGGCTATTAGGTGGGGACATGGTGAAACTGATTAGTAACTGAACCTTATGCAAACAAACACTCACGGGTGACTAATATATATGTGTGCGTGTGTTTTTGTCTACGTATAACATGAATAATAAAGTGATCCATTAAACCATTTTCTGACAGAAAATTGTAAATGCCTTTGCCAAATAGATCCTGCGAATAACATTTCAAGGAAATCGGGGGGAAAATGGTTTTTTTTAGCGATATTTGTTAGGTTTGAATATTTGGGAATTTCATAACGATGCAGGGAAGCTGGGGAGAGGAAAAAAAAAGTTGTAAAGGTTTCTAAAAAAGGCAGGTGCTGTCAGATACTGTATAGTTTGACTCTGTTGCTGTTTAATGCTTCACCATTGTCTTTTAAAGTTGTGTGTTAGATGAGAAGCGCTTGGATTTTATCACGTTTTCCCCTTCGTGAACCCAACTGACAGACCCAACCGGTGAACCTTGAGAATGCAAATGAGATGTGGGTTCAAACCCTTCTGAAAAAATCTAGAATATTCTCACCTCCTAGACAAACTGGGACTGTCTGAAAGGAACGTTGTTACCAGCCGGCTTCGTCGTCTTTAACCGGCTCTACGAGTCACAAGACATTCCAAGGGATGAGGGAGCATCCTTGTGTCTTTACGGGCTAATGAAAATATCACTGTCCTCTCCAGGGCATAGTGACTGATACAGAGCGGTCCAGCGTCTTAAAAGCGCAGTGTCACTGAGACGTCCCATTGG